>NW_006399848.1:4211354-4212302 GCF_000299155.1 Elephantulus edwardii
TTTGCACTCTTCCTGGATGATACATTTGACATCCTCCCACAAGTTATTAGGTCTTCCCTCCTTAGTGTTCAAGGCCTCAAACCTGTTCCTGAGATGGTTCTGAAATTCAGGTGGGCTGAACTCAAAGTCATATTTTGGTTCCCGTGGTTTCAGTTTCATTTTCCTCAGCTTCAGCTTGAATTTGCATATGAGTAGCTGGTGGTCTATTCCACAATCAGCTACTGACCTTGTTTTCACAGCTGATACTGAGCTTCTCCAGTGGTTTTTCCACAAATGTAACCTATCTGATTCCTATGCATACCATCTGGTGAAATCCACGTGTATAACTTTTGTTTATGTTTCTTACAAAACGTATTTGCAATGAATAGGTCATTGACTGTGAAAAATTCAGTTACCCTATCTCCAGCTTTATTTCCCTCACCAAGTCTATGTTTTCCAACTACTGATTTTTCTTCTCTGTTCCCAACTTTTGCATTCCAGTCACCCATTATTATCAGAGCATCTTGATTACATTTTCGATAGATCTCCGACTGTAAACGTTCGTAGAAATCATCTATTTCTTCTTTGGCTTTGGTTGTTGATGCATATATCTGAATGATAGTGGTATTCACTGGACTTCCTTGTAAGCATGTGGATATTATCCTGTCACTCACAATGTTCTACTTCAAGACAGATCTAGAAATTACTTTTTTAACTATGAAAGCAACTCCATTTTTCTTTGCCTTTTCATCTCCGGAGAAATATATCATATGATCACCTGATTCAAAAGTAAAAAAAAACCCACGTATCATTTTGCATCATGGCCTAATGTACTTCTAAGCTATGATTTTTGCTTTGGCAAGGCAGAGATTATAGTAAAAATAAAACTCAAGTTAACATTCAGAAATTGAGTTTTCAACAGTTATTTTTCCAATTTTGCCAACACTATTTGTTAAAAAGGCTGTCATT
>NW_006399848.1:4214312-4215366 GCF_000299155.1 Elephantulus edwardii
AACAGCAAGCAACAAATGCTGGTGAGATTGTGGAGAAACTGGAACCCTTATTCACTGTTGGTGCAAGTGAAAAATGGTGCAACCACTGTGGAAGGTGGTATGGCGCTTTCTCAAAAAGTTGCAAATAGAGATACCATTAGACCTAGCAATTCCACTACTGGGAATATACCCCAAAGAGACCATAACTGCCACCCAAGCAGATATATGCACACCCATGTTTATTGTGGCCTTGTTCAACATAGGAAGAAGTTGGAAACAACCTAAGTGCCCATCAACAAATGAATGGATAGAGAAGCTGTGATATATTTACACAATGGAGTACTACACTGCATTGAAAAACATGGAACTCATGCACTATTATTCAAAATGGGTAACCCTAGAGGATGCTATGCTGAGTCATATATCTCAGCCACAAAAGGACAAATACTGCACAGTATCAGTGTTGTAAAACAAGACTGACATCGGGGTTAGGGGCAGACTGAGAAAGATGGGATAAATAATGTTACTACCTTCCAGCAGATGAGAGAGAAAACTGTTTAAAAGGGGTATATGATTAGGTGTTATTGTAATGACATGAGTCTACAACGAAGGCTGCAAAATGGGGTGGACCTAGGGGTGGGGGAGGGGGATTGTAAAACAATGAAAGAATTTTTCTTTTACTATTCAAAGAGAAGAGTGTAGTGGGGTTGGAGGGTGGCAGCGGGCAGGAAGAAAAGTGCATAAATCAATGAATGGAAATTTAAAAAAATAAAAAAGACAAATTACTCCTAGAAAAATCTGCTGTCAGTGATCTTTCCAGAGTACTGAGGAGCAACCATGTCAGTCTAGAGACTAAGGTGCACCTGATCAGGCTGTGGGCCTCACAGTTACTTGCTATGCATCAAAGATCTGGACAATGACTGACAATGACAGAAGAATTCGTGCCTTTGACTTGTGGTGCTGTTGTTGTTGTTTTTTATGTACCGTTGAGTCGTTTGCGACTCTTAGCGACCCTATGCGTAACAACCCTAAAACTTGCTCTATCCTGCACCAACCGCACTGCCTCTGACACACC
>NW_006399848.1:4217645-4260751 GCF_000299155.1 Elephantulus edwardii
TCTTGATTGCATGTTCGATCTATCTCAGATTGTAAAAGTTGGTAGAAATCATCTATTTCTTCTTCTTTGGCTCTGTTGTTGGTGCATATATCTGAATGATAGTGGTATTTACTGGACTTCCTTGAAAGCGTATGCAAAGAATATTAGGTAATGAATATTGAGTATATCAAAGACTGTCAACCCCCCCACCAAAACGAACAAACATGAAGCCCAACTTCTAACTACCAAAAGAACAATTTGTCCTAGAAGAAATGAAGAGTGATCTTTAGAAGCAAAAAAGTTGAGAAATTTTGTCACATACTTTGAGTATGTTATCAGGAGACCTTAATGCCCAGAGAAGGAAATCACAAATTGTAAAATAAATGTAATCCCCAAGAAAGGGGAAGATATTTTGACACAGTGACTGCAACAACGGGGTCAAACTGCAGTGTTTCTTATTCAGTTGTACACAAGATTAATGTGAAATCAGCACCTAAGAACAACAACAAAGCAAAGTTTCATAAATTATTAAGATTTAAATGGAGGGAAAATACAGAAAAATTTTTATTATCTTCTCATTATTTTGGAGTTTGAAAAGAAGCCATGACTCTGTCCTGAAACTCAGTTATCATGTCTTCAAAACCTTACTTATCTCCTGTCATATGAAATCCAACATCTGTGATTTAAAAGATGATTTTTTCATTCTGATAAAATATGTTAGCACATGAAAAGATGCTTTTTTTCCCAACTTTCTACTATGCAATGCCTTAAGTTTTCCTAAAAAGCCTCCATTTCCCCCAGAATGACCTGACAGCTGGTTGAAAGGACATGATGAGATGCTTGACTGATCATACTCTGAGAATATTTATGTCACTTCTTGATAGCAGCAAAATACTGAAAAGAGGATACAAGAGATAAAGTAATGGGAGGAAGCATAACTGGAGCTTCAAGTAATCCCTAGCATCTTCTAAATCACAAGGTAAGATTAGTTGGTGATAAAAATTCTTTAACTGTTGACAGCTATCCGAAAGCCTGCAATTTCCTTTTGAGTGGATTGTCAAATTTAGAGAATTTATGACCTGACCTACCAATGATATTACTTTGAAGTCCCTGACCAATTTAATAGACATTTTACCTTTAATGTTTTAGGGTTTGTTGTTTGGTTGGTCTTTGTTTTGTTGGAGTTTTTTTTTAGCCGAGTTGGATTCTAGTCAGATCACATGATGAATTATTAGGTGACAGTTACACAAAACAGAAGTTGTAATGGATTAGACCAAAGCTCAAGAAATGCTTTCCCTCCTCACTTCTGAGGGAGCTCTCATAGCCTAGTGGTAAGGAATTGCACTGCTAACCCAGAAGCACACAGTTCAAATCAAGGAGCTTCTCTGCAGAAGAGAGATGGACAATCTACTTCCTTATGATTAACTGCCTCCAAAAATCCACTGGAGGGTCAAATATAAGTCAGCTCCTACATAGCCAGTACAAAATAGCCACTTCACTCTGACTTGCATTTTAGGTGTGAAATAAGACATTTTCATTAGGGTTGTTGTACATAGGGTGGCTATGAGTCGCAAGCAACTCGATGGCACATAACAACAACAACAACATATGTACAACTTTAGTTTGCTTGGATTCACCTTCAACACTCTTGGCATCAATAGCCAGGAAATCAAAAAACGTATTTCAATGGGAAAGTCTGCTGTTAGGGACCTCTCCAGGGTACTGAAGAGCAATGGTGTCACCCTGGAGACTAAGGTGCATCTGATACAGTCTATGGTCTTTGCAAACCCTTGTTATGCATCAGAGAGTTGGACAATGACTAGGGAGGATAGAAGGAGGATTGATGCCTTTGAGCTGTGGTGCTGGAGAAGAGTATTGAAGGTACCATGGACTTCATCTTGGAGAGGATTAAACCAGGCTGCTCCTTGGAGGCAAGGATTCTAGGGCTTCGTCTGACATACTTTGGACATGTCATAAGGAGGGAGAGGTCCTTGGAGAGGGACATCATGCTTGGGAGGGTGGAGAGACGGCGCAGAAAGGGAAGACCCTCTATGAGGTGGATTGATTCAGTGACTGGGGTAATCAGGATGGGTGTGTCAGAGGCAGTGAGATTGGCACAGGATAGAGCAGGGTTTAGAGCTGTTGTACATAGGGTCACGATGAGTCGCAAGTGACTCGATGGCACATAACAACAACAACATATGTGCAGAGAAATTAAGCCAATTTCTGATTTCATTAAAATTGTCTCAATCTTTTCTTTTAAAAATATGGGAATTTTTCATCATTTTTTATGTAAAACAGTATAAGGTGTGATTTGTTTTTTCTTTTATCACTCAAAAAGAGCAGTGAATATTCACTGTGATAGCAAACATAAAGTACTGAGGCAATATGCAAATGTTTCACTATACTAAACTTCTTTGATATAACTCTGATCAGAATAAGGACCATTGCATTATGGCATTTATAACAACTTCTATATAACCCATTCTTTTATACAAATTCACGTCAATACTCTTGTCTTAAGTCAAATGTGGATTCTAGTGTCATGAATTTACCTGAGATTGTCTCCACAGAACCCAGATGGTTTAATTTATTAGGCTTCTTCCTGGGTTTACGATACACTGAAGGGGTGCTTTATTCTCTGCTAAAATTTAAAAGCCTGTAATGGGATATATCCAATTTCTAGCAGATAAAAGCATACAGAATTTTTTTCTCTCTCTTTCCCTTTTCTAACCTGTGCTCCTTGGTCTAGCAAAAACAGCATGCTCCAGACACAAGGAAAATGCTCATGGCTGTGTGCACTACTACATTTAATATGTTATAACAATTTAGGCACAAAAACAATAGAGCACAGCTGACGCTTTCTCCCCACGATCCTGTAATATTAAGACTTTTAATGTCAACTCTAAAAAAAAAACCAAAAAACAAACAACCACATGCACAAGAGTTACAGGTTACCCAGGAGTCAACAACGAAGCTTAAAAAGAAAACCACAGCCTGAAATTTGTTCTAGGGAATAAAATTTAAAGAGGAAAAAGTCTTTTTCTACTTTTAATTTTATTCAGAATGGTCTGTTTCAGCTCAGCAGGTGATGGATGGGAAAAAAAGAGACAAAATCTAATTTAATGATTATGATTAGAAAAGTTCAACATATTTTTAAAGCCAGCAATTCTTTATTCAATTAATCCAAACCTTTAATATTATGTCAAAAATGTCAAAGTTTTTTTGGATTTTAGGTTTCAAATAATTTAGGTAGAAAGAATTGACAACATTGGCAAGATAATGAAAGTTAATATTGACTTGATGACACGTATCAGAGCGAAGTAGTAAAACAGACGTACTCTGAGTGTTGGGAAAGAAGGAATTTGCATAGGGACAAAATTTATTAATGATTAAGAAGATGGTTATTTTTATCATTTTTGAGTGCTGTCAAGTTGAGTATGATGCATAGCAACCGTATAAAGAACAGATCTGAACTCTGTCCTATCCTGTAAAATCTTCATAATCTCCAATACACTTGCGCCCATTGCTGCAGTCACTGTGTCAATTCATCTGGTTAAGCATCTTCCTCTCATTCACTGACCCTCTCCACACCTTTCCAAGCAGGATGTTTCTTTCCAAGGAATAGCCTTTCCTAGCAACGTGCTCAAAGTAGGTGATGTGAAACTATATCACCTTTGCTTCCAAGGAGCATTTGGCTATACTTTCTCCAAGACATATCTGTCTACTTGGCATTCCATAGAATATTGAGCACTCTTTTCCACACCAAATATCAAAGGCATCAATTCTTCTTCTGTCATCTTTATTCATTGTCCAGTTGTCAGATGCCTAGCAAGTGATTGAAAAGACCATAGTGTGAAGCAGGTGCACATTAGTCCTCCTCAAATTGACACTGTTCCTCAGTAATTTTGAGAGGTCCCTGACTGCAGACTTTCCCAGTACAGTATGTCTTGATCTCCTTATTTCTAGTCCCAAAAGGGTTGATTGTGGATCCAAGTGAGATGAAATCATTGAAAATGTTAATATTTTCTCCTTGTATTATATTGGTGGTTTCCTTCCACAAGCCTGTATCAGATGGATTTTGGCTCCTTTTGGCCAAGAAGGACCCAAGGATGGAGGCCTGCTAAAGGGTGTGTCTTTAAAATTCCATAAGACCCTAAGGCCTGCAGAGCTATTAATTTTAGAATGAACATTCTTTAAATGGTACAGCTGTCATTTGTCTATTTGCTGTACTGAATAACTTGGAGCTGATGTGATGCTGAATACTGACAAGTTGTTGTTGTTGTTGTTGTTGTTGTTATGTGCCGTCGAGTCGTTTGCGACTCATAGTGACCCTATGTACAACAGGCCTAAACCCTGCTCTATCTTGTGCCAATCGCATTGTCTCTGACGCACCCAGCCCAATTACCCCAGTTACTGAATCAATCCACCTCTTGGAGGGTCTTCCCCTCCTGTGCTGTCCCTCTACTCTACCCAGCATGATGTCCCTCTCCAAGGACCTGTCTCTCCTTGCAACATGTCCAGAGTATGTCAGACGAAGCCTCAGAATCTTTGCCTCCAAGGAGTAGCCTGGTTTAACCCTCTCTAGGATGAATCTGTTTGGTTTCTTGGCATTCCATGGTACATTCAATACTCTTCTCCAGCACCACAGCTCAAAGGCGTCAATTCTCCTTCTGTCCTCCCTGGTCATTGTCCAGCTCTCTGATGCATAACAAGTGATTGCAAAGACCATGGCTTATATCAGGCGCACCTTCGTCTCCAAAGAGACACCGTTGCTCTTGAATACTTTAGAGAGGTCCCTAACCGCAGACTTTCCCATCGCAATACGTTTTTTGATTTCCTGGTTGCTGGTGCCAAGAGTGTTGATTGCGGAGCCGAGCAAACTGAAACTGTGAACAAATAATCATGTCAAATGCCGTAATGGTTGTCCATCATGGACAGTGTTTGAAAGAGATTCCAGATTGACTCAGGTTTGGAAGCAGGAGTGGCATCCACTTCATAAACCAGATGCTTCTGAAAACTCTATAAACTCTATAATCATATGTAAATGATGTTTATTAGAGAATAGATTTCAGGCCTTTTGTTCATAGGGTCATTATGAGTCATATTCAACTTGATGACTTTTTACCTTTAACCACTACTAAGTGAGACTAGTGTTGTTATATTTGGAGGAACATTCTTCTACTTTGTACATCACTCTTCATCAATTTGCTATACTGATGTAATCTGGGTTTGCTGTGATGCTGAACCTTTTGCCATTGAGGTATCAAATATTTAACGGTCTCCCAAGGTGAACAGTGTTTTGTGGAGCTCCATTGATGTGATGCTGAACACTGACATAGTTGTGTCAAATGCTATAATGGTTGACCATCATGGACAGTGTTTGAAGGAGCTTCCAGATTGATTCAGATTTGGAAGCAGGAGTGATATCCACCTCCTAAACCACATGCCTAAGGAAACTCTATGAACTTGGAGAAACAATGATAGCTATGGAAAGGCTTTTTGTTCATAGAGTCACTTGATGGCAATTAACAACAACATCATGAAGTTAAAACCTACCTTCTGCAGATGACACAACCTGGCTTGCTGAAACTAAGATCCTGAAGCACTTGCTGCAGTCCTCAATATGGATTGAAGCTCAACATCAAGAAGACAAAGATTCTCTCCACTGGGCCAATTGGCAGCAACATAATAGATGGAGAAGAGATTGCGATCGTTAGCAATTACAGCTTGCTCAGATTCACAATCAACACTCTTAACACTATCAGTCAGCAAATCAAAAAACAAATTGCATTGGGAAAATCTGCCATCAGGGACCTCTCCAGAGTACTGAAAAACAACAGTGTCACTCTAGAGACTATGTGCACCTAATCCAGTCCATGGTCTTCACAATTACTTGTTATGCTTCAGAGAGCTGGACAATGACTAAGGATGACAGAAGAATATATGCCTCTGAGTTATAGTACTGGAGAAGAGTCTTGAACATACCATAGACTGCCAAGAAAACAAATAGTCTATCTTAGGGTGAAACCAAGTTTCTCCTGGGATCTCCATCTCACATACTTTGGGCACATAGCCAGGAGAGACTGGTCCTTGGAGAAGGAAATTATGCTTGGAAGCATGGAGGGACAGCACAGGAGAAGAAGACCCAGATGAGCTGGATTGATACAGTAACTGGGGCAATAGAGGTTGGTGTGTTGGAATTAGTGACACTGGCTCAAGAAAGGGCAGGGTTTAGAGCTGCTGTACATAGGGTCACTATGGGTCACAGGCGACTCAACGGCACATAACAACAACAAATGATGTTGGCTATTAATGTATTTATGAGAAGTTTTGTTTTCTTGATATTGAGATACAATCTGTATTAAAGTGTACAGCAAGTGCTTCAAGTCTTCTTCGCTTTCAGGAAGTGTGTGTCATCCAAACAATATGGGTTAATGAGTCTTTCATTAAATGACTTGTTCAGCGTACAGATAGAATGGATATAGAGAAAGGATACAACCCTAACACACATGCTTCTTAATTTTAAACCATACAATACTCCTTTGCTATTCCTAAACCAACAGCCTTTTGGTCTAGGAATAGTTTTCACATGAGCACAATTCAGTGTTCTGGGATTCTCATTCTTCTCAATGTTAGCCATAATTTGTTATGATCAGCACTGTCAAATGCCTTTGCATAGTCAAGAAAACACAAAAGATATTCTTCTGGTAATCTTTTCTTTCCTCCAGGATCCATTTGACATCAGCAATTATATGCCTGGTGCCACAGTTTTTCTAAATCCAGCCTGAAATTCTTGTAGTTCTCTATGTATTATTCTAGTTGTTCTTGAATAATCTTCAGTAATGTTTTCCTTGTATGTGATACTAATGATATTGTTTGATAATTTCCACATTCTATTAAGAGTGGTATCCATTTCCTAAACAACATGCCTCTGGAAACTCTATGAACTTAGAGAAACAACGATAGTTATAGAACAGGGTTCAGGTCTTTTGTTTATGGAGTCACTATGAGTTGTGCTCAATTCAACAGCAATCAATAACAACAACATTAGATCACCTTTCTTGTGAATGGGAACAAATATGTATCTCTTCTGTACAACTGGCCAGACAGATGCCCTCTAAATTTCCTGACAGACGAGCGAGCATGTTCAAAGCTGCATCTATTAGTTAAAACATGTCTATTAGCATCCCATCAATCCCTAGGGACTGTTTTGTTTTGTTTTTGCCAATGTCTTCAGCACAGCTTACACTTCTTCCTTCATTAATCATATGATACTTCCTGAAACAGTTCAGTGCGAGACAAATCTTCTTGGTTCAGTGATTCAGTGTATGCCCTTCTGTTTATGCCCTTCATCTTCTTTTGATTCTTCCTGTGTCATTCAAGATTTTGCCTATAGCATCTCTAAGTATTATAACTCAAGGCTAGAATTGTTTTCAGTTCTTTCAGCATGAAAAATGCTTTACAAGTTCTTCCCTTTTTCTTCTCCAATTTCAGCTTTCTGCACAATTCCATTAGATTACACTGTCTTCTCAAGCTGCCCTTTGAAATCTTCTGCTCAGCTATTTTGCTTCAACCTCTTTTTCCTTTGTTTTGGTTTCTCGGTGCACTGGTGTAATTTTCAGTTTCTTCTGACATTCATTTTCTTGTCTTTCTTTCTCCTCTTTCTTTGTAGTGGCCTTACAATATTCCTGGATGATATCACAACTATAACTCATTTGCCCTTCAATCACTGGGATTTATGCTTCAAACCTATTTGAAGAAGGGTTTTTTGAAAACTTTTTCTAAATAAAAGTTTTATTTTTTACTGGTTTACTTAGAAAGTTTGTACACATTGTTTTTCACACACACTGGATTTTTCTCATTTCCTTTCTCCACCCTTTACTTACCCAGATGGCTTTTAAATTCTGAATTAAAATTACATTTTAAGCTACAATGAAAAAGAAAGAAGAGTAAACATCTTAGAGACAATGTTTGAAAGCATCAACTCCATTGAATAATAGGGAGGGCTAGTAAATAGTTCTAAAAAAGGCTACAGGCTCTGTGTAGGTGAAATAAAAGTCACTTTTAGTAAATAGATCCACTGGAAAGAAGAAAAATACTTCTTCCTACAGGAAGTGAGAAAAAAGAATGATAATGAAAATAGAGAACCCAGCAAGGAAGTAGGACAAGTATTATTTGCATTAAGGGGTCTACAACCAGCATCACAAATCAAAATGTGTATAAATTATTGCAATTAAAACAAGTGTGTTCTATAAACTCTCTGAAACAATAAAAAAGTAAAAATTTAAAAATTTAATATGCTATGTGCCATATTAAATGCCCTTTAAAGCAACCATTAAAAAAAGAAGCCAAACAAACAAACAAAATAAAAATAACCTCAAACTCAGTGCTGTTGACTAGGAGTCAATTCATAACTGACATTCCAGCCAAGGCTATAAATAGTATGAGAAGATGTTGTCTCTCTCCCATAAAGTGGTTGCTGAATCTGAATCAGCGAGAGAGGCTCTTTGGGTTACCAGCACCGCTCCCTATGGACTATGTCTCTATAGGTCCCTTATACTAGCATAATCTGCTTTGCCATTTGTGCCATTTTCTCACCATATCTTTGGCCCTCCCTGGTGACCTAATGTCAAAATAACTTACCAAGCTTTGACTATTACCACGTGGATAGGGAGGTTGCTAATGATATGAATGCAGTAAGTAGCGCCTCTTGGGTGGGAATATATTGGATTGGCCAGTCTTGACATACTAGAGGCTTAAATTGAGCAGGTTTAGAGCCAGCAAGAAAGATGAAGTGGACAGTCCAGCAGACTTCCAGTGGACAAAATATTCCTGAACAATTCAGAGCATGAACTAGAAAAGAGCAAGAGTAGTGGTGGAGAACCAGAAACTGAGATGAGACAGAGCTATACAGATGACCTATCCACAGAGTCAGGTCCACACCAGAGCTGGGGTCCTTGCTCAAGCTTGCTAGAGGACTGTGGGGGAGATACCACAACTGGAAAGATTAAAACAGCTTTGAGGGATCCCTGCTGGCATAGGCCCTAGGGAGTCTCACAACCAACACAAAAGCTCAGTTTAGATCCACCAGTGGCTCTGCGGGAGGAAAATGTGCAATCTCCGACGCAATTTACAATATCTGAAAACCCACCCACTGGTGGGTCATCCATGTGTTGATTACTACTTCACAACAATGAGAGAGAGACAGAAGACAGTTTTGTAACATTGACCTAGAGTTGAGAGGCTCAAGGTAAAAGCCTACTTGAGAAGCTCTGACCAAAGAACTTCAGCCATTTCCAACTTGAAATATTCCTGATAAATCCATAATTGTGAGTATTACCAGTGAGTTCAGTACAGCCATTGCAATAGATTAATAGATCTGTGGCAGATTAGCTAAAGGAAAGATCATGGTATTAGGATTGGTGGAAGTATGGGAGGAGAGTGTGGGGGCATGTCTGACTTCATGGAAATCAATTTTGTGCTTCGGATTTTGTAGATACAGTCTGTTTCTTTTTGTAGAGTTAATGGAGATCAGATGCTGTCACCTCCATGCATTTGCACTGTTTAAACAATTGACTATCCTCCTCTCTGGAGCTCTGGAGGCCTAGTGGCAAAAAGCTGTGCTACAATCCCAAAGGCATGCGGTTCAATTCCACCAATTGCTCCATAGGAGGATGGGCAATCTCCTCCCACGTGATTAACTGCCTCTGAAAATCTACCGGAGGGTCAGCTATGGGTCAGATCCATCTTGATAGTACAACAATACACAACACAACAATCTTCGTCTCTGGACAATTGACTGTTTGACTAGGAATCAGGTGAGTGAAGCCACCTTGTCCCTGAAATGAGTTTGAGAAGAGACATTGCTTCTTAAAGCTGAGGCTGAGGGTTTTCAAGTCCAGGCCATGTTTCCTACTGAGCTGGATCTGTTGTTGAGGGAATAGGGCTCAGCTGCACTGCAGCTGTGACTCTCAATACACTGGTTCCCTTCCTATTCTTGTCATATCCCAGACCTCTTTCAGCAGAATGAATAAATAATAACAAAAGCCTGGTGACCATTCTCAAGCCATGCCAAAAAATGGGTATCAGATGGAAAATGCTTCAATTCAAACTATTTTTGTTGACAAAACATGCCAACCAGAAGACTGATTGTGTCTTACTATCTTGAGCCTTCCAACTGCTCAACAATGATTCATTAATCATTTATAAAATTAATTATTACAAATTATTTACCCTAGTGTAATTGCCCGGTTAAAGATGGAGATCCAAGACTTCATTTACAAATGAAAGTTCATACTAGGACCTAGTCCCTCTTCCAAAGGTCAGTAAAACTCTTAGAGACAACTGGAATATTCCATGTCGTAGGAAAATAAGGTAGAATTACCTGTACAGATTAGTGGAGAAGTTAGACCACAGAAAAGAAAATATTTGAACAATGTGTAGAGATTCAAATGTGACTGCCAAAGCAGAAAATGTTTAAAAGCCACAGAAGATGCATTGCTTTATATTCTCTACCTAAAAATCTTTGTACACAGAAATAAGAAATTATGGACTACTACAAAGTACTAACAGTATTTATATGAGATGGCATCAGTATAGATAATATTTAGCCTTTTATTTTGCTTCTTTTCTTATTGAGTGTCTTGCTGATTGCCTTCAAGTCGAGCACGACTCACAGTGACCCTATGAACCAAAGGCCTGAAGCTTTTCTATAACTATCAAGATTTATTAAAGTTCATTGAGTTTCCAGAGATATGTTGTTTAGGAAATGGATGCCACTCCTGCTTCCAAACCTGTCTTAAACTGTTTAAAACTGGGAGGTCCACCAAACACTGTCCACCACAGTAACTATTATGGCATTTGACACCCAAATGGCACAAGTTTCAGCATCACAGCTACCTCAGGTAAACACAGTGCAGTATATTGACAGAAGAATGCTGTACCACTAAGAAGAATGTTCCTCAAAAATATAACAGCCAACTTTAAATGCAAAGGCCCTCTCCAAGGTCTTGATGGCTCTAGACAGGAGATATAAGACAATATAGTATGTACTAGATGCACTGAAGACCTTGACAAAAAACAAGGCCCCAGGAATTAATATAATATAATTGACACGTTTCAACAAACAGATGCAGCCCTGGAAGTGTTCAGTAATCTATGCTAAAAAATTAGGAAGACAGTTACCTAGCCAACTGACTGGAAGAGATCAGCATTTGTTCTCTAAAAAGATGAACCAATAGAATAAGGAAACTATTGCGCAACATCATTACCACCACAAACAAGTAAAATCTTACTGAAGATTACTTAAAAATTCCTAAAACAGTATATTGACAGGGAACGGCTGACATTCAAGCTGAATTCAAAAGAGGCCATGACGTGAAAAATATCATTGCTGATAATCAGATGGATTTTGGTTAAAAACAGACAATACCAGAAAAATGGTTACTTATATTTTATTGATAATGGAAAGTCATTTAACTGTGTGGATCATAACAAATTGTGTCCAGCATTGAAAAGAATGTAAGCATTTCACTGTGCTCATGTAAAACCCATATATAGACCAAAAAGCAGTTGTTCAAACAGAACAAGAAAACAACTGTATAGCTTAAAATCAGAAAATGTGTGCCTTACGGTTTTATCTTTCCTCCATACCTATTAATTCTGTATGCTGAGCAAATAAATTTGTGAAGCTGTACTATAGGAAGAAGAATATGGCACCAGGATCAGAGGAAGACTTGTCAATATCCAGCTTGAAGAAAGTGAAGAGGTTTTGATAATTTCCTGTAGAAAGTCAAAGTCTATAACTTTCGATTAGAATAGAATTGAGAACCTGGAAATAAGCCCATCTACCTATGGTCTACTGATTTTTGACAAGGATATGAAATCAGTTAAGTGGGGAAATGACAACCTTTTTAACAAATGGTGTTGACAAAATTGGAAAAAAATCTGTTGAAAATTCAAGCAAGATCCACATCTCACTCCATATACAAAAACCAACTCAAAGTGGATCAAGGACGTAGGACTAAAATCAAGGACTATAAACTTTATTAAAGAAAAGTTTGGAAGAATTCTAGAAGCCCTAAACCACAACATAAACAGTCTTACAAGCATCCTGAAAAATCTACAAACAGGAGAGGATAAAATAGATGAATCGGGCCTTCTAAAAATAAAATCTCTATGCACATCCAAAAACTTCTCCAACAGAGTAAAAAGGGAAGCCACAGACTGTGAAAAAAATATTTGGTAATAACATGTCTTATAAGGCACTTATATCTAGAATTTATAAAACACTTGAGCACCACAACAAAATAAACAACCCAAATGAAAAATGGGCACAAGAATAGCAAAATTCAACAGAAAGGCAAACAACAAATGCTGGTGATGTTTTTGAGAAACTGGAACCCTTTATTCACTGTTGGCAGGAGTGTAAATGATGCAACCACGATGCAACCACTATGGAAGGCTGTATGGCACTTTCTCAAAAAGTTGGAAATAGAAATACCATTTGACTAGTATTCCACTACTGAGAATATACCCTAAAGAAACCAGAACTGCCACCCAAGCACATATGTGCTTATCCATATTTATTGCGGCTTTCTTCACAATAGCAAAGAGTTGGAAACAACCCAGGTGCCCATCAACAAACAAATGGATAAAGAAGCTTTGGTATATTTAAACAATGGAATACTATGTTGCATTGAAAAACAAGGAACTCATGAAATATTATACAAAATGGGTAACTCTGGAGGACATTATGCCGAATGAAATATCTCAGTTACAAGATTACAAATATTTCGTAGTGCCACTATTGTAAAGCAGAACTGACATCAGAGTTGGGGGGGGGATCTAAGAGGGGATAAATAATGTATACCGCATTGACACAGATGAGGGAGAGAACTGTTTAGGAGGAATATATAATTAGGTATAATTGCTATGACAAGAGTCCAGATTGAAAGCTGCATACGGGAGTTGTCTGGGTTGGGGGGGGGGTCGAGAGGGGAGTGTTATTGTATAACAGTGAAAGAATTTTTTTTTTTTTTACTTTTCAAAGATAAAGGTGAACTGAGGGGGAGGGGTGGTCAGGAAGGAAAGTGTGCAACAATGAATGCATGGAAATACAAAGTCTCTATAAACTTTCATTAAAATTAAAAAAAAAAAATTGGACAATGACTAAGGTCGACACAAGAAGAATCGACTCCTTTGAATTGTCATGTTGGAAAACAGTACTCATGAACGACCAAAATAACACACACACAAAGATTTGTCCAGAAGGAAATACAACCAGGATGCTTCTTAGATAAAGAAAAGGACATTGTGCTGAAAAAGATGGAAAAGTGTCAGATAAAGAGAGGGAGACCCTCAACAAGATTGATTGACACCTTGAACATGGTGATGGACTCAAGCATATCAGAGATGGTGAGGTTGCTGCAGGATAAAGAAAAGTCCAGATCCATTGTTCCTAGGGTTGCTGTGAGTGGTAATTGACTCAATAACATCCTAACAGCAGCAACTATAAGTGTGTGTGTACATACGCACACGTCTTCACTTATAGACTGTTATTACTGTTATTGTAGAATTGTATATATAATCATATTTTCTTTTGTTGCCCTTAACATTTGTGTTTTTTCCACTGTTTTCTTTTGTCATTGGACATGTTATCCTGACCCCTCCTTATTGCATATTGTCTTTTAAAACCTACTTTTTACAGATTTTTGATTGTTGTCATGGGCAAATGATCATTTAAGTTCCTACTACTTTGTCCTGTTATATCATAGACTACTAATATTTTCTGCCCTTGGTAATTAGATTATTCGTGTAACTAAATATTATCAGATTATAAGTACTCTTCTAGGCAATAAAAAATAAAATCTGAGATCTTAAGACTTTATTCCTTTGCAAACTAAAAAAAGTTCTACTTAGCACCACTTTGAGAATTAAAAGGAAAAATCCTGCTTCTACTTTGAATTTTATACATAATGAACTGTTTTGACTCAGTAAGTGAAGAGTTAAAAATTTCAACGAATTTAATAATTAAAGTTCTATATATTTCTATCTTTAAATCCCACAAAAATATATTCAAATAAGCAAAAATATTAAAAATATCATTTTCTCTAATTGATGTTTGAACTCTAGAAAGAACTAGAAAATGTAAATGTTTTCAACATATTTAATATTAATGATTTGCTTGAGTACCAAATGTCATCCTAAAAAGGAAATAAGTGGAAAATGGCTACATCATGCTTATTAGGGAAAACTACTGTTCCTGATAAACTACAAGAGCAATGCATTTGATTATGCTGAGCATATGGTCTAGGTGGCAATTAATATAAGCCCTGGGGTATAATTTTTTCCTGTACATGTGTGGCAAAACATCTTTTCCTCCATTACCCTGTTACCTAAAAAACATTTGCAGCAGTAGCGAGTATATGGTCAGCCTGTCAAACACAAACACACATGGGCATGCACACACACACACACACAGAGAGATTGGATTTCTGCATCTCCTTCAGTATATAGAAGATCTCTCCTTACTCTCAAGCTTTTTCGTTGTTGCAGCAGAAAATAAATCCTTCTTGAGATTGCTTTTAAGTTGATTAGCTGACACTTAATGATTATCAGATACTTTACTGGAAAGTAATTAAGATTGTATATGCATCCTTTCAGTTCCTTAATGGCTCTACCTTCCAAATCAACTCTCCTTTAAGAATACTAGACTATTAACAGAGGTGAATTCTTATTCAGGTATTATCTCTCTCCTTACTATTACACGAGGAGCTGGCATTCAACTTGTATCTTCAAGTGCTGCATGCAAAGTGCCAAGCAAATGCTGCCGGGCCCTCCTGAGCTTACTCTTTCTAGGTATAGATCCATGAAACAGTGCCAAAGTATTTGCTGTGACTTGGCTTCCTGCAAATGCTTTCCTTTAGTGCTTTGTATTATCTAGCAAATAAATGTCCCATTGAATTATGTCTGGTTTATCAGTTCTTTTCCATGAGACATGAATCGTTCCCTCTTTTTACTTTCTTTGTATATACAAACTTTGCTTTAATCTATTCAAAACAAAGCAAAATAGAATAGTACACATTCTAAAATGTATATTATAGTACTAAATTGTACTAGCTTGCTTAGTCTTTTGAAGTTGTTCAATTTTTTTTTCAAATATTAACTTTTACTGAACTCCTAGAAAGAAGAGTAGAGTCACATTTACAACAGTAAGATTATTGAAGTGCAAGGTCACATAGCAAAGTCAGTAGTAAAGAACAGAAAGATTTTAAAACTAACTGATTTCTCTGTTCTCTTCTTGTGACCTTAGACTTGCCCTACTCAACCTCCCACCAAGTCAAAGCCATCCTCATTCTATCAGAGCCTCAGTCCCTTCAGGTCCCAGACTAACAAGGAAGGGAAGACCTTCATCTAAGTAACCTCATCACAGCAGAACAGACACTGGCAAGTTCATTATTGTGGTGAAGGTCAACAAAGGTCTTTGTGGAAAACTGACATAAGGAAGATGTTGAAAAGCAGGGATATCCAAGTAGCTTCGTAATCAGTTGTACTGTCTTACAGTTACTAAACAAAAAAGAGATCTGTGTTTGTTATTATTATTTATTATTCTGGATCAGGCCCCTTCACCTTGTTTTATAAAGTATAAAAGTCATACAGAAAAAGTATAAGATCACAACACACAGCTTGATGATTTTTTTAATAAGCAGTATGTACTTTTATGATCATTATCCAGATAATGAAACAGAAAATAACCAGAACTTCCAATTTGGTGTGTATTTCATATACTCAAGCTACATCTACTACTTTAGGAAGTTCTGATTGCAGAGTCCATTGGAAGTTGCATAGCTAATCCATAGGTGCCGTGGGAGAAAGATGAGTAATCTCCAAGCCAGTTTCCAGTCTCTGAAAACCTACTGAAGCATCAACTGTAAGTTAGCTCCTACTTCAGGACAATCAGTTGAGTTCTTGAATTATATTCACTACTAATTGTAGAGGAGAAAGTTTTGGTGGCCAATTGGGTAAGAGGTTGTACTGCCAATCCAAAGGCAAATCCAATAGCTACTCCCAGAGCGAAAAATGGGTAATCTTCTCTCATGCAATTTACAGCCTTTGAAAACTCTCTGGAGGGTCAGTTCTGAGTCAGTTCCAATTGTACAGCAATGAGAGTGTGTATTGTAGAGTGGCACACCACTCCCTCAGTCCCCATATCCCTACCACAGGAGTTCAAGTTAGTGCTACTTTGTGCTTGGATTTTTGCAATAGCCACCCAGCTGATCTCCCTATTCTTTTCTTTCCCACTGTGACTGTTCTCAAACGATCTCCAGGCCTTTGCTCCCACTGTTCTCTCTTTTTCAGTTGCTCCCCAAATACACACAATTCCCTCACCTCCTTTAGGTGTTTGCAAAAAAGCTCACTTCTTAGTCCATATCTTCATTGGCCACAACTAACACTTAAATCCATTTTCCCACTTTCTGCCATCAGCAACAAACATTATCCAACATAGCACGTACTTTATTTCTTTTCCTCCACATGAAAGATCTTTCTACCTGTCGGACTACTAACTCCTAACACAGTGTTAGTCACACAGCCAGAGCCAAGTACATATTTACTAAATAAATGGACGGCATTTTAGAGTGATGAAACCCCTGCTAAATAGCGTTGAGTCAGCATCTAAGAGAAAACAATGGGCCAGCGGTTGTGATCATAATCATTCATAATATTTTAAGCCAAAATCAATTAAATTAAACCAACTCAGATATCATATAAGAATATATATTGAAGGCAAAATAGTGCAGGGATGCTACCTGCACCCCAGGTTTTCCAGAGAAAAAAGTCACTAGAGAAAATGTCGTGTTTCTTGGGGCCCACAGATCTTCAGAATTACCAGACACATAAAAATTTCCAGAAGTAAAAATCAGAAATGGGAGAGTCCAAATTTAACATCTTTCTTGTATATTGTTCTAGTAATCTAATGTTCCTTTAACAGAGGTACAAGTGGATGACCTAACAAACAAGATTCTTCTGTAAATGTTCATTAAAACTAATAAAATTTAATAATAAAAAAAAGATAATTCTCTTCTTTTTTTCCAAGTTTATTCTCTTACAGTTTAGTAATCAAGAAGTCCAAGTTCAAGGTGTTAGCTCTAAGGGAAGGCCATCATCTTCTTCCAGTTGTGGAGGAAAGTTCTCGTCTCCTTCAGTATCTATAAATGCAGTGTTCTCTGGAGGCCTCCATGGTTAGGTATTCCTGGTATCACGAAACTTCATCCCACAGAGGCCAATTTCAGAAGGATGCACTCTAGCCTTGGTGAATATTCCTTGATTGTATGAAGTATTTCTCCATCTTAGCCCACTTTCCTCCCCTTTTATCTCTTATGGGATAAAAATATGTTACTGCCAACATTCTTTTGGAACTCCCCTTTCATCAATTAGGGCTATGACAAGATTAGGGAGTATTGCATTCCAGCCTTGATCCTCACATAATTATTTGGCTACATCATTGTCCACATGTGTTTTGGAGGAACATAATTTGACTCATTAAATATATTTCTATCATTTACCTTGTAATTTATCCATCTTGGGTCTTAGGGACTGATTTATGTATCATACATACACGCTTCAGCCAGGACAGCTTCTCAGTCATACTTTCAGGATCTCTCACCTTCAGCCTTCTGGCCAGTTTTACAAAGTATTTTCAGTCTTGTCAAGGATTGCATCATATCCCAGTCCTGTAATAAGGTTGGGAGAAAGCCTTCAGCTCTGACCCTATGGGATAGCAGTTCTAATTCAACTCGGTCCCACACTGGTCTCTCCTCTTCATTATCTCAGCTGCTGCTGCTGCTGCTGCTGCCCTGATCTTAGTCATGGTCAATCTTTGAAAGGAACCTCTGGCTCAAAGGACATACTCGACACTCTTTGTTACTTTCTCAATGGTAACAAGAGTTCTATTTTCTGCTTCTGACCCTGCTCAATTTAAACTGGGTGGGATGTGGAAACCTATGAAACTTCTCATTAGCAGTCTACATTCTTTATTTGAATGTCTCCATCCAAATGATGCCATTTTCTTCATTCATATTAGCATAGTCCTACCTAGGCTTGTGATGAGAAACTCAATGACTAGTAAAGGAATTCTGAATAATCAATCTACTGCACCATAGACCACATCTTCTTGTTGCTGCAAAGAACTCGCCCTTTATATGCTGATCATCCATCATCTGCCTCAGATGCAGAAGATTCCTAAGGCTTACATTTGAAAAATTGCTTCAGTCCCTTGATATTTTGGTATTTTTATTATTGCTGATAACAAAAACCAAACTGTGATTCTTTATACTCCAAAACCCACAGTGACAACACATCTACCTGAACACTATAAAATTCCTGGTGGACTCAATAAATATTTAATGCAATAATAAAACTCTCTGTATCCTTTTCTACTTCATGCACTTTCGATTTTTTATGGGAATTTCTGATTATAGGAGCAACATAAACACAAATATCTAAAATTTAGATTTCTATGTCAATTCTGTTCTAGTGACAAAATTTTATTTTTATTAAATCTAAGCAAGCAAGACAAGTCAGGTAATAAACTTTGCTGCGTTCTTCTCTTCTCATGTTCTTACCTGTAGAACTAAAGCATCCCCAGAAGAAAACAATGCACCTTATTTTCTAGCATCCTCTCAGTTAGAATGTTCTAATAAACAAATATTTTGAGGAATAAAAATAATCAATAGTTTGTAATTTAACCAAAAAACTACTTCATTCAACAAGTATTTTTAAACTCTCTTTACTTTGCTCAACTTTTTGGCAGTATAGCAGTAAACAAATAAACATACTCCCTAAATTCACATACATTAGTGTGTACAAGGTAAGAGAAAACATAAGCATATGTGTGTTTTTTTTCACAGAGAATTTATTGAGCTCTTGCTATGGACTAAGAGCTGCATATAATTGATGAACACAACATAAAACACAGATGTTGTCATGAGGTTGCCATGGAAGGCAAGCGTCAAAGAATCCACTACTAAAGAAAATTTCTGCAAAGAAAACTAATGAAAGAAAAACAATTGCTTAATAAATCTCAATCTGATGAGGTCTGTGCAAGGGCCTTGAAAAGGAATGTGAAACTAGGGTAATAATGTCTGAAGATAAAGTTTTGAGATAAGGTGTTCCATTCTGTTGAGAACTAAATCACAATTCCCACTTGGCCCACGTAAAAACAGTGATAGGGGCTTGGGACCAGCTATGTTCTATTTTTACAGCTTTCTGAAGAATTTGGGATTCATCAGTGCTACTTAATTCTTCATTATGTGAGTATTCATAACATGGATGAATCTCTGCAGTGCTTAGTCCGTGGTTGCAGACACTATCTCAATCTATTCCATTAATATTCTTCCTCTTTTATACTGACCCTCTACTTTTCCAAGCATGATGTCCTTCTCCAGTGACCAACCCCTCCTACAAATTATGTGAGAAAGGTTCACCATCATTGCTTCTAAGGTGCACTCTGATTGCACTTTTTTCCCCCCTAGCACCCGAAATAACCTCAGTCAAGGCCTTACCATTCTGCTTTGTTCTTCAAATTGTTATAGTAGACAGAATAATGTTTCCTCATAGTGCAATCAAAGCTAGATTTCCAAGGGATCTTCTTGGGACTTGCCCCCACTTCTCCCTTAGATGTTATCACTCCTTCTACCCAAATAATAGGGAATATCTTAAAAATAGATACTTCACTCACCCACTCCACAGCATGCACCCGTGTCACACAAGCCTCAGGAATGGTTGCTCCTACTTATACGCAAAGCTTTTTGAGATTCTTACTCTCTAACATCAAGTTCATCCATCAGTATTGTTTTTTGCCTCCCTGCATTCAACATGGTGGTGTCCCACCTCACCATTCAGCTCCCTCAAACGTTAGATGAGCACTGCTTGCTGGGGAGAGCCCTATTCTCAGCCTCTTAGCAACCACTTTGTGGTGATGTAAAAAGGCATTGTTGCAATCAACATGCAAAGAGATCACTTTGTACGGATGCAGTGATTGTGGCCTAAAAAGGTCAAGAGATGTGCTTAGAAGATATGCTGTTCTAGATTGATATAGCAACTTCTGAAGAGCAAATTTAGCATGTCTAGAAAATAAATTATACTTCACATTTCCCTGCAAATTCTGGGTAACTTTTACATTTTGGTCATCAAGAATCTACAGTAACCCCTTTAAGAGAGTCATTGAAAGTTACTGTACTCACACAGCATGATGGATGATGCAGTAGTATCATAAGTAATGAAGAACCAGCATTAAATAAATGTTATCAGGGAACTGCAGAGGCAGGGCCTATATTGTTTCAATAAAAACAGGTTTCAAAGAGACACAGCATCAAGAATAACAGCTTGACTATCTTTATCTCCTGGAAATGGATAAAATTGAGCTTTGCATTTGACCTGAAGACATAATTCATGAAAAGTACTTGCCAAGGACCCTGATACTTTTGGGACTGCCTTGCTGAGAGGGTGGGGGATGAGATGGATTTTTCTTTTATATAATAATATTTTTAAAGCCCCTTAACCACTTTGTAATGCAATTTGGCAGTTCTAGCAATCATTTCCAGTGTGTTTCCAAGAAGGGGTTGGATGAGGAGCAGCTTTTCCCAAGTTGACAGGACATCAGAATAGCTAGTAATAAGCCATGTTTTTCAAAGCTTAAGCTAGATCTTCACAGAGATTCAGCAAATTGTACCGCAAAACATGAGCCATCATTTAAACATATGCTGAAGTAAGACTTTAAAGTCAAATGTGCAACTTGATGTCAACAACTTGAGCTGACAAAACAGTTCTAGGGACAGAGGGAAAGAAGCAGAAAGAGAAAACTGCATTGGCTTTTTGTTTCAAATTCAAGAACATATTTTTTGTACCACTGTGCCTTTTTTTAAACCACTTGACAAATGGATATATCTTTCTGCAAGACTAAAAATAAAATGAAAAACCAAACAAACATACTTGGAGTTCTTCGAAGCACCATGATCTCTTTTAAATTCTTGTTAGAGATATCATCAGTTAGCTTTTCACATGGAGTACTAATAAATCACCCAGGCCTGAAAAATCTATGAAATTGGAAATTTGCAAGGAAGTCCAAAAGTAAGGAAAAAAACTTTGAGTGAAAGAACGAGTAAAAGTATTATCATTTTATCTGCCTGAGAACTGTTTATATTTAAAAGTAATTCACCTCTTTGAAACTGTTTTTCTCAGTCATATGTAAACTATGCCTTAAGCTCCCTGTTTACCTGGAAGGGAAATGCATCTTTTCTGGATTAGCATTTGTTGTTGTTGTTGTTGTTAAATGCCTTTGAGTCACTTGCAACTCATAGCAACCTTATGTATAACAGACCTAAACCCTGCTCGATCTCTTGCCAACCTTATTGTCTTTGACACACCTATCCCATTACCTCAGTGACTGACTCAATCCATCTCATCAAGGGTCTTCCATTCCTGCACTGTGCATCCACCCTCCCAAGCATGACTGATCCCAAGGACTGATCCCACCATGCAACAGGTCCAAATTATGTCAGACAAAGATTCAGAATCCTTCCCTCCAAGTAGCAGCCTGGCTACACCCTCTCTAGGACAAACTTGTTTGTTCTCTTAGTAGTCTATGGTATATTCAATGCTATTCTCCAGCACCAAAGCTCAAAGGCATCAACTCTCCTCCTATCATCCCTAGTCCTTGTCCAGTTCACTGATGCACAGCAAGTAATGGCAAAGACCATGGCCTGTATCAGGTGCACCTTAGTCTCCAGACTGACATTGTTGTTCCCCATTACCTTGGAGAAGTCTATGACAGTCAACTTTCCCAATGTAATTAGTCTTTTAAGTCCTGGTTGCTGGTACCAAGAGTGTTGATTGTAGAGCCAAGCAAACTGAAGCAGTCAACAATCTCAATCTTTTCATCATCTATCATGATGCTGCCATTCGACCCAGTGATGAGAATCTTTGTTTTCTTGATGTTGAGCTCAAATTCATATTGAAGTTTACAGTCCTTGACCTTCTGCAGCAAGTGCTTCAGGTCCTCCTCAGTTTTAGCAAGCAGGGTTGTATCATCTGCATAATACAGATTGTTGATCCCTGTGCCAAACTTCTCGTCATAGAGCCCAGCCTCTCAGATGATCTGTTCCACATATAGATTGAAAAGATATGGAGATAGGACACATCCTTGATGAACACCCTTCCCAATTTTGAACCATACAGTGTTGCTGTGTTCTGATGACTGTCTCCTGATCCAAGTAAAGTTTTGCATAAGCATAATCAAGTGTTCTGGGATTCCCAATCTTTTCAAAGTCAGCCACAGCTTGTTGTGATCCACACAGTCAAATGCTTTTGCATAGTCAATGAAACACAAATAGACATTCCTCTGGTACTCTCTGCTTTCAGCCAAGATCCATCTGACATTAGCTATAATATCATTAGAGCCACAGCCTCTTCTAAGTCCAGCCTGCACATCAGGCTGTTATCTGTGGATGTGCTGTTCCAGTCATTTTTGGATAATCTTCAGCAGAATCTTACTTGCATGGGATATCGGTGACATTGTTCGATAATTTCTACACTCTGTGGGATCACCTTTCTTTGGAATGGGAACAAATATAGATCTCTTCCAATCAGTAGGCCAGGTGGTTTTCCTCCAGATTTCTTGATACAACTTGGTGAGCACATCCGGGGCAGCATCTGTTTGTTGAAATATGTTAATTGGTATGCCATCAATTCCTGGATTAGCATTTACCTTTAAAAAGCTCTTGTTCCTCAGTCATATGTTAACTATTTCTTAAATTTTCTATTTACTAGTAAATTGTTCTTTCTAAAGAATAACACAAGTATAAAAACTAATGATCGCTTTCAGATGAGAGGGGAATCTCACTGTCTTCCCAGATCTGCTATAAAGTACTATGGATATTGAACAACAAAAATAGTAATCCTCAAGACTTGACTTGCTTAATAAACCTACTCACTGAAGAAATACTTTTATTCTTCAATAAACATGCTACATTGGAAGACTTTTAAAATATTATCAGGTCATAAAAGAATAAAACCATTTTAAGAAAAATATAAAGGCATCAAGGCCAACAATCCAAAAGAAATTAAACACTTTAACCTGAATAATTAATTTTATTTTGGCCTGATTTTTAGAGAAGCATAAATAGTTGTTAAATTTAAAAAGATAAAATATTATTTCTAATAAAAATACTTTATAATAAAAATAATTCCTCTCACATACTTTAAGTATATTGTTAAAAGAGACTATTTCTTGGAAAGGGATGTCATTTTTGGAAAGGTGGTGGGAAGGTGAAGAAAGGAAGTCTTTATAAAAGATAGTTTGACCAGTGACTACAGCAATGGACTCAAGTATGTCAGAAATTATGAGGTTAGGATAGGAAAGGTTCAAATCTGTTGTTCAGAGGGTCACTATGAGTCATTCTTGACTCAATGATACATAACAACAATAACAACAATCAAAATAACTATTTAATCCTTATGTTCACTGATTAGATTAGTGAAGTAGGAAATTTTTTAACAAAAATATAAAAGATAACTATCTGTACATTATCAATAGAATAAATCAACGTTCAAATTAAAAATATCAACAGTTACTCCATAGACCCATTCAGTGTGACCTACTGAAAATATCTGTTGTGAACCAGCATCTATGTTCAAGTTTCATTCCCACACATACCTTCCTTTGTCTGCCCTCCACTCAGAAAGAAAAAACACAAAAAGCAAAACAAGTGATTATTTTAAGAATACCTTACTTTTGTTTTCCATATTTCAAAAAAAAAACAATGGCTATCATTATTGCAAGGTCCTATCCGGTGGGTCCCAACTCAAAGTGAACATATGTACAATAGAACAAAACAATACCCAGAATTTCACAACACTCATAATTACTGCTATGTTTGAGCCCACTTTTACAAGTGCCAAGTCAACCCATCACGTTAAGAATGTTTCTCTTTTTTGTTTACTCTCTACTTTAAATATGCTGTCTTTTATCCAGACACTTTTATCTCCTGATTACGCTCTTGACTTTTTTACTTTCTTGATGTAAAATTATTAACAAGATTTTTTTTCTGGTGTTAGAAAGGCAGAAATACATCATTGATGTTAGAAACTAGAAACAAAGTACATAAATAGTACAATGAAGAATAACTGGAAGAATGAAGTCAAATACAGAAATCATATATTAGATACTGAAATTATATTTATGGTGAAGTTCTTGATGGAAGAGAGCCTATTATGAAGGAGCAAAACAAAAATTCTCTGGCAATTTTTCATCTGTAAGGAATCTGTAAGGCCAGGAGTAGTGAAGGATTCTGTGACCTTTCAAAAACAGAACTGTAAATAAAGTTGTGAAAAGCACAAAATTACTTTGGGGACAATATTGTCAATAAGCATAGAAGTATCAAGTCTTTTATTTAAACCTCTTAGGGTCTGTTAAGAAATATCAACAATTTATTCTTTTTTTATGGAGGAAAAGCATTTTTAAAATGAGGCTCTTGTTGGCAATCTGAACATCTTCTTTGGTGAAGTGTCTGTTCATATCCTGTGCCTATTTTTCAATTGGGATATTTACCTCTATCTTGTTGTTGTGCTCAAGAACTTTATAAGTTCTAGATATAAATCCCTTATCTGATATGTCATTACCAAATATTTTCTCCCAATCTATGGCTTCCATTTTACCCTGTTGGAGAAGTTTTTGGATGTGCATAGGTATTTGATTCTTAGAATGTCCCATTCATCTATTTTATCTTCTCCTGGTTGTAGATTTTTCAGGCTGCTTGGAAGACTGTTTATGTTATGGATTAAGCCTTCTAGAGTTCTTCCAAGCTTTTCTTTAATGAAGTTTATAGTCCTTGGTTTTAGTCCTAGTCCTTGATCCACTTTGAGTTGGATTTTGTGTATGGGGTGAGGTGTGGATCTTGCTTGAGTTTTCTGCAGATAGTTATCCTATTTTGCCAGCACCATTTATTAAAAAGGTTGTCATGTCCCCACTTAACTGATTTCGTCTCCTTGTCAAAAATCAGTTGGTCATAGGTAGATGGGCTGATTTCTGGATTTCAATTCTGTTCCATTGATCAATGTGTCTGTCATTGTACCAGTACCATGCTGTCTTTACCACAACAGCAGTGTAGTAGGATTTGAAATCAGGGAGTGAGATGACTCTGACCTTGTTTTTCTTTTTAAGGAGAGCTTTGTTATTTGGGGTCTCTTTCCATTCCAAATGAAATTGGAGATTGTCTTTTCCATCTCGTTGAAGAATGGAATTGGTATTTGTATTGGGATTGCATTGAACATGTAAATTGCCTTTGGTAGTATTGTCACTTTCAAAATATTGAGTCTTCCTATCCATGAGCAAGGAATATTCTTTCACTTCTCCAGGTATCTATATGTTTTTTATAGCAATGTTTTGTCATTTTCTTTGAATACCTCCTTTGTGCTTCTGGTTAGGTTTACTCCTAAGTATTTCATCTTGTGATTAGCTATTGTGAAGGGATTTTTTTTAATCCAGTTCTGTATTCTCTTTGTCACTGTAGAGAAATCCAATTGATATATGTGTGTTGATCTTGTAACCTGCCACTTTGTTGAATTGGTCAGCTATGTCCAGTAGTGGTCTTATTGAGTCTTTAGGGTTTCCTAAGTATACTATCTTATCATCTGCATAGAGAAAGAATTTTACCTCAGATGGCCAACAAGCACATGAGTAAATGTTCAAAATATCTAGCTCTAAGAGAGATGCAAATCAAAACAACTATGAAATATCATCTCACCCCAGTAAGAATAGCAAAATTTAACAAAACAGCAAATAACAAATGCTGGCAAGGTTGCAGAGAAACTGGAACCCTTATTCACTGTTGGTGGGAGTGTAAAATAGTGCAACCACTATGGAAAGTTGTATGGCACTTTCTCAAAAAGTTGCAAATACAAATACCATTTGACCCAGCAATTCCATTACTGGGAATATACCCTAAATAAACTGTAACTGTCACCCAAGGAGATATATGCACACCCATGTTTACTGCAGCTTTGTTCACAACAGCAAAGAGTTGGAAACAACCCAAGTGCCTATCAACAAACAAATGGATAGAGAGGCTCTGGTATATTCACACAATGGAATACTATGCTGCATTGAAAAAAAGGAACTCATGAAATATTTTACTATACAAAATGGATGACCCAGGATGGCATTACACTGAGTGAAATATCTCTGTCACAAGGACAAATATTACATAGGGCCACTATTGTAAAACTGGACTGACATCAGGATTGAGGGAAGACTGAGAAAGAGAGGATAAATAATGTATGCTGTATTGAAACAAATGAGGGAGAGAACTGTTTAAATGGGATGTATGATTAGGCATTATTGTCTTGGTAGAAGTCCAGAATGAAGGTGAATGCACAATGAAGTGGACTTGAGGGAAGGGATTGTATAACAATGAAAGAATGTTTCTTTTACTTTTCAAAGAGAAGAGTGAATTGGGGAGGAGAAGTGGGCAGGGAGAAAAGTGCAACAATGAATGAATGGAGACCCTAAGTCTCTGTAAACGTTCATTAAAATTAATTAAAAATGGATTTAAAAAAAAAAACACAAACAACCCAATGAGTCTCTTGACATGTCTGAATGTAAAGTTAAGATTTAAACTAAGACTCTTCTTTCCCTAAGTAACTCCATTCTGGTTTTGTTTGGGGTATCTTTTTTTTAAGGCATCAGAGCTGTTCTGATAACCTTAAGCCACAAGGTGCTAATCCACCACTGCACTGTGGGAGAAAGATGGGCAATTTCCTCTGAAAATCTGCTAGAGGCCAGCTATGAGTCAGTTCTGACTCGACGCTACATAACAATCTGTCATATAGCATAGACTAACACCACTGTAAAAAATTTCCATTGACACCTTGACATAGAAACAAACAGTTCTACAGAAAAAAAATGTGACTTTTCTTGCCTTGCTCTCAACAGTGTTAAAGAGAACAAGTTAAGGTCATTCTTCAGAGAGATGTACTTTAAGTCAGTTAACTAATGTTAAATGAAGAGATACTTAACGCTTTTCTGTATCAAGACTCTTTTTACCTCGTTGAGTGTAAAAATACTTAGTTTTTTCAATCTTTATCATATTAATCTTTAAAAAACTCTTACCTTTTACATTATGAGTCAACTACATATACAGTATGCTGTAGATCTACATATACAGTGTAAAGTAATTTTATTATTATCCATGTGACTATTTCTCAGAAATGGTTTTGGCTTTACTAACCATAAAAACTAAGCTACAGTTGTCTAGATGATCTAATAATGTTCCAGGAAACATGTGATTCTGGTGATCAGCTCATTCTCGGAAAATGATCTTAGTGTCCCTTTCTATATTTTAAAATTGTTCCAGGAAACACAGTCAGCAAAAATCCTGTCACCTGGAACCATAGTTACAAAAGAAATCAATTCTAGTAAAAGTAGTCAACGAAGATCCTGTTACCTTTAACTTTGTAAATGCTATCCAATCAGAAACACATCTAATATAACCCTTTAATTATGGGTTTATCCTTTATCAAACTCTGTAATTTCAAACTTTATGTAGTACTTTGTCAAGAACTTCTTGATTCTGTTTTTCTATTTTATAAAGTATTCTTTTGCATTTATAAACATTTTTATTTTAAACAGACTTGCAATTTTTCTTTCACTATGCAATTTTAATGAAATAATATTTCTATAAATACTACTTATATTTCAGAAGAACACATATATTTCCTTGTTATAAATCTATATAAAGTATTCTCCTAAATCTTCCTTCTTAATATTCCATCTATTAACAAGAACGGGCAAAGGAGGAAAATAAATTTTAAATGCTAAATTGCACTTAATATCTAATGAATTCAAATTTTTACTGAACACCTAGTTCATCCAGCACTTACTTGGGAAAAGTTGTGCTCCTTTTAGCCAAATTATTCTGATACACAAAGGAAGCTAGAGATGCTTTTTGTTATCTATGTGTGTTGGTGAAACCATAAAGGTGTGGTTTGAGGATAATAACCAAAATGTAAAATATAAATGCTAGAGTCAGAGAAGCCAAGTTAAAAAGTTATTGTTATTCGTTGTTGTTGTTGTGTACTGACAAGTCAGAACCAACTCATAGCTGACCCTCCGGCAGGTTTTTGGAGGCAGTTAATTGCATGGGAAGAGATTGTCCATCCTTCTCCCTAGAAGCAGCTGGTAGATTCATACCACATGCCTTCAAGATTGCAGCAGATTTTCTTGCCGCTAGGTCACCAGAGCTTATGCCTATGAAAATCACCAAGGCACATTTCACAAAGGAGTAGAAGATAAGGAAAGATAATAAAGTGACAAGTTGAAAGAAAACAGGGAAAATAAAATTAAAAGCAAACTATCCATAATCTGATATGAAAACAGAGAGGGTCCATTTTCTTAAGGACATAATCCTAGAAAAGGCAAAAATATTTTTTACTCTGGGGATAAGAACATGGCCAAAGCAAAGATGAAGAAGAAGCAGTTTCCAACGTGGAGGTCACAGTTGACCATATTCCCAAGACCCATGATTCCATGACAGATACTATGCTTTGTTGCCAGCATTCACTCAGTAACTTCACTTTGGAACCAACTCACAGGTGATGCTCCAGCAAGTTTTCAGAGGCTATAAACTACATAGGAGGAGATTGCCCATCTTTCTCTCTTGAAGCAACTTGCAAATTTGAACCATCTTCCAATTAGTTAGCATCTCAACTCTTTACCCGCTATGCCACCAGTGTTGCTGTTGTTTGCAATTTGATTAAAAGAGTTGGACTGCATTTGCTTTCATATCCCAAATTATTTATTTTCTTATGTTACTACTCAGTTTTTAAAGTCTTGCCTTTAAGTGAAGCAACAGAAAATAATCTACCTGAAAAATAATTGCATGTTTTCTCATGCCGAGTGTAAAATACCAATCGATGTGTTTCAACTTAACAGATGCAACCCTGGATGTGCTCACCTACCTCACAAACTGACAGAAAGAGATTCATGTTAGTCCACATGCCAAAAAAAGGTGATCCAACAGAATTCAAATATCATTGAACAATAACATTTAGAGTTCATACAAGCAAAATATTGTTGAAGATCATTCAAAAGAAGTTCAAGACAGCTGTGGTACCAACGTTATCATTGTTGCTCTAAGATGAGTTCTGGCTGAAAGTAAACTAGAAGATGTATTGTTGTAGCTGGTGTTCTGGGTTCATGGGTCACAGAAGGCAGAGACTCACTAGAGATATGGAGATGAAGGGCTGAAGCTCTGTTAGGCTAGCAATGCCCGTTTAGAGCTGGATCTCATATTTATTATAAAGCACAAAGAAAGGAATATGCTGATGGACAGGTAAATATTTTTCAGGGTACTAAAGTGCACATACACATCTTTCAGGGTACAGAGAAACAAAAAATATTTTGGCTGGAGCAAATTATTTTGAACTACCCGAGACTCTGTGTTCTCTCACTATATTTTGATTTGCACATGTAATGGTTAAGTAAGTCTGATAAAAGACTGTTGACTCGAAGTGTTCCAGGGGATGTACTTGAAAACATTTCATAGCCTTCAGAACTTTTCTCAGAGAGCTTAACCCTTTATTGATAAAATGGCTCTTCAGAGAGGGCTGACGCAGAGCAATTCCTGGAACAAAGTCAGAAACATTTGCAGCCCCAGCTTCCTAAGGTCCCCTCACATGCAAGAACCTCAGGTTTCCTGGAACATTTCATCATACAGCAGACTCCTCAAATATATCCATCAACCCTCCAGGAATCCTTCATTTCCCCCTTTTCTTTTGTTGCGTACGTAGAAGCATCAGAGAGAACATAGCAATCCTATGGTCTATGGTTTGTTTTCTTCTAAATCTATGGAAGACTGAGTAAAGAAATACAAAAGAGCACAATTATCAATACAAAATTACCAGTCAAACTATCAATAAGAGACTTTATATAAATAACAGGATTCATGTTTTGGATTCCATCTATCAAACTTTGTACTAAGCTTAAACCACTCAGTCTATGTAATTGCTCTTGATAAGTTTCAACTATCTGTTTCTGAAAGTCCAAAATTACTTGAGATACATTAAGTCCTCCAAGTAAAAGTTTATAAATTATTTCCCAATTAAAACTAGACAAAAGGGGTACACAAAATGTGGACACATTCCAGTGACATCTCAGTTGCAATTGTCTTTTCAGTCCAACTAATTGACGACCCAACAACACCACAGCTTGCTGAAGATGGGCCACTTCCCTTGCCAGCTCAGAGTCTATCTGAAGCTGAGATATCCACAAGGTCTTCAATTGTTTATGACAGTCATGCACAAAATCAGTTGACTGGCAGTCTGATGAAAGGCCTCACCAGCAATGGCAGCTGTAGTGGTAATAACAATTATTCCCAATATTAAAGCTATGATAAGTCCAATCATTCTCTTAGTACACTGGAGCCCTTTATCAATAGTTTGAAGTAGTCGATGAACAAACATCATGGCTGGAGAATCTTGCCACTGACAATGCATTTTCATCAGAATCCAGATTCCAGTTCTAGCCTTAAGGACATAAATACTTTTCTTCTTTGGATCGAAATGAAGAGAATGATTAGGGCAGGTAAATAAGTGACATTTATTACAAAATACAAGACCTTCTTTTTGAGACTAAATAATGGGGTCTTTTAGTAACAGATAAGGCAATTGAACACAAGTTTGCATATTATGAGACATATTTCTATGAAGAATCATTTTACTTGTGGTCCTGGTCACATCCATTTCTTTCTTAAAAGGAGCACCACTCTTATTTCTACTTAGTCACTTATTTATACATACTTTTCTATGCTTTTTACAACTGCTTTATTAGGTCTGACAAGGATTTACATTTTCCCAGGGACTGAGTAAGCTTGCTCCCTGGCTTTGTTATATGTCAAATTTCTACTACTCAAGGGCTTGCGGCTATTTACATTAGTTTATAGGGGTCTGAACAGTGCACAAAGGTTTAGTCAGGGTGGTTAGGACCACAGGGTACAGGGGCTCTAAATTTCTGGGACTGTGCCTACAGACTAGGACAAAGTCTTCTGGCAAGAAGGGGTGCAGTGTCACATATGGTGATGCCTCTGGTGGAGAATGAGTTGCCTGGATTTGGGACTGGACTTCATTCTGTACTTGTAGGAATGTCTATAAAGACTTTCTGGAGCTTTGAAAGTCAGTCAAGGGCCACTACTTTACCCAGATAGGGTGTTTCTACAATCTCCTCAAACTTTCTTTTCCCTCAGAAGTTCATATCTTTATGTTTTTATCAGGAATTCAAAGCTTTTCACTTCCTGTGGGAATATAACCAAACCCCTTTCCCATTTTAGTACAAAAGCAGGATTCCACTTACATGTCATGATGTCTTTATAAAACACTGACTGCTGCAAGGAGTCGTGTTCCCTTTTTTGTAACAAACTCCAATGCTATTATGCTGGAGTATACTCTTCATTGTTTCTTGTCAAAAAGTTGAGAGTAAATAAAACTCTATATAACTGTTGTCTTATAGAATACCACATTCCTTCTTTTTGCTTTTGGAAATGTTTTAAGTATTTTATGAGAATGTTTTATAATGGCCTGACCAGTAGAATTGTATGGAATACCAGTACTGTGTAATATATGATGTTGTTGTTGTTAAGTGCCATTGAGTAATAGATTACTCATAACGACTATGAACTATGAATGAAAGACCTGAGCACTGCTCATGATGTTTCCAGAGGCAAGCCATTACAGAAGTGGATGATACTCCTGCTTCCAAGCTTGTTTTAATTGGGGAGCTCCACCAAACACTACCCCACGGGTAACCATTATCATGTTTAACATATCAGTGTCAAAGTATTTAGTGGCACAGAAACCACAAGTTACCTCTGTACAGGAAATGGACAGACCAGTGCTATATCATGTAGAAGAATGCTTGACATAAAAAAAAACACACAAACAATTTAAACCAGGCCTCAGTGCTGCTGATTAAAATCACCCAGCTTGGTCTTAGTAGCCTAACTTTCTGTCCTCTAGGCCAATGTAGCTCTCTCTATGTTGTCACTGTTACTGTTCTTAAGTGCCATCGATTTGTAGATGACTCATAGTGACCCTATGAATGAAAGACCTGAGCACTGTTCATAGAGTTTCTGGAGGCTGAAACTAATTTGACATTTTAGAGGATAAGTAAGCAGGACCATTTTCAGGGTTTTGTTTTTGTTTTTGTTTTTTAAATACCCATAATAGCAAAACATTCTACTAAGTGAGTAACGACTGAATTAGCCTTTCTGGAAGACAGGGCAGTAGCCCACTAGAAAGAGGAAAAAGTATTAATAGAATTATGGACATATTTTAATTTCCAAAATTCAGGAACAATAGTGATATCAATTTGACAAAATCCAGGCTGCTCCTTGGAGGCAAGGATTCTGAGACTTCATCTAACATACTTTGGACATGTTGTAAGGAGGGACCAGTCCTTGGAGAGGGACACTATGCTTGGGAGGGTGGAGGGACAGCGCAGGAGGGGAAGACCCTCTATGAGGTGGATTGACTCAGTGACTGAGGTAATCGGGGTGGGTGTGTTGGACATAGTGAGATTGGCACATGACAGATCAGGGTTTAGGGCTGTTATACACAGGGTCGCTATGAGTTGCAAGCAACTCGATGGCACATAACAACTACATCGTTCCCAGTAGCCATCACAACAATAGTAATGTTCATTTGCCAAATTTCACTGGGCTGTTCTCCTCTGGGATTCACTCCAGTTTTAAGGAAGTTGAAGTAATCAAGTTACAAGTTGGACAAGTTTTAATAATTTAATGAGCCTATTCTCAAGTAATATTATGAGATAATTTCAAACTTCTTGCATTTGTATGATGTAATGAGTACTCTTCCTGAGCAGAGGATACAGAGCTGATCAATAATTTATCAATGGTATCATTCCCAGTAGCCATCAGCCCTGGCAGACCGGAATGAGTATCAATATGTGTAATAGAAAATTGACAAGAGTGAAGTAGAGCTTGTAATTAAAGAAACAATTCATGCAATTCTGTACCTACCATCTTTGGGTACATATTTTGTTTCAATATGCCAAAGAGTAAAATCCACATACTATGAATCTCTCATGATATTAACTTTTTCTGGGTGATGTGTGAGGAGCAAAATAACAGCATATAATTCAACCTTTTGCACTGAGTGGTAAGGAGTTTTAACTACTTTTGAATCAACATCACTTGTATAGTCAGCCATACCTACTTTATCTTTAGAGAAGGTATTAGGAACTGAACCTAAAAACTTTGCAAAAGCTGTTTGCCAGAAACCAACAAATTGATAAACTTGCATAATTTGGGAATCAGTTCAAGGTACAATGATTTCAGAGGATCATAACCAGTCAATTGAATAAACCTGTTCTGCCCTTTAGCAAAAAGCTGACATATTTTCTCAAAATAAGTGCTCAATTTGTTTTCTGTAATTTCTTAGGAAGAAATACCCATTCTGTGAGATTGTCCTTTTGCATGAGAACAGCAGTGGGAGAATATAAAGTAGGAAAAATAATTTAATTTCAGCATAGAAGAATCACTAATCCTGTCCAGTTTGGAAAATAGGATGTGTAAGCATAGAAGAATCACTAATCCTGTCCAGTTTGGAAAATAGGATGTGTACTTCCACAAGAGTTCATTCTTGGCAGGTTCATCAAATATAGTTGAAACTATTCAGGTTGGGGGAGCCTTTTAAAGTGAGGAATAAGTAGGAATTCCCAACGAGGGCCTTAGCCAATTGATGTACATTTTCCACTGGTACCATTCTGTAGGTTCTCTACTGTTAAGCATTGGAACAGTAAAAACAAATTTTTCACAATCCTCAACAGCCAATGGAATTGTATAAAAACAGTCTTTTAAGTCTATCATGATCAAGGACCTGCTGTTAGAAATAACAGTTAGAGAAGGTATACTTGGGCTGCAGAGATTTCACGGGTTGAATAACTTAATTAACTTTTCTTAAGTCTATTAAAATTCTCCATTTTCTGCTTTTCTTCTTGAAAACAGGACATGTGAATTCCAGAAGATTCTATATGCCCAGCTTCTAATTGTTCTTAAATCAACTACCTTAAAGCTTCCAATTTCTCTCTTGTTAGAAGAAGCTACTGCTCTACTTTGTGCTTGGTTTTTGGAGGAGTTTTTCTGTTATAATGGACATGGCACCTCTGATGGGGGAAAGTTGCTTTTTTTCTTAGTACTTTAGAAAGTCAAACCTTTTTAATTTTACAGGCAGTCAATTAAGGATATCTGACTTATGTGACACATCCTTTTATAACTATTATTTTTTTTACATCTACCCTGGGAACTAAGTTGCATTTTCTCTTTTATTTGCTCCTAAACTTCTAGGTCACCTTACACATGCATATGTGAAAGATTGGTTGTGTGTTTATCTTTGGCATTCCAGAGATCAGGCTAGCCAGCTTTATGACTGCCAAATGCAATATATTTTAAATCATTTAACTAATTTAGAGATTTTATCTTTTTAAAAATTTTTCAGCTGAAGCTTTTAATTTTTTACTTATCTTCACTTTATTAGTTATTTTTTGCCTTCTACATCTTCTAAATTAAGAGTTTTCTTTTATGTTAACTTCATTCTTATATCTTTTACTTCTTTCATTTTATTGAAATTATCAAATTGCATGAGCTATTATTACATCAAACTTAAGACAAAAAGCAAAGAAGTAACAATGGCAAACTTACACAAAAAACAAAACAACTCAAATACAGTCTTCTGTTTTGAGCTTTAGCAGTTTTTATCTTTTTTTCTTTTTCTAAACCATGTTTTAAATGGTAAATAATTTTCTGGGTAGAGCACTGTTTGGTTTCACACATGCCAAATAAGAGAAAATAATAATTCAGGATTGTGTTTTCTTAAAGTTTTTTCTAAAGGTGACAATGGCTGTTTTTTGCTTTCAGCTTTATACAAAGGTTCAGCCATCTCTATTTGCAAATGTTTTGGGTCATGAGTACAATCTTGCATAGACATCACTACTATTTTTATCAAAGTCAGCACTGGCCAAAAATTAATAGGAATATAGTCTCCTTTTTGATGTAACAAATCAGGATTATTATCCTTCTCTTCCTCAGTTATAGGAGGAGGTACCACAGGAGATACAAACCTTCCTGAATTTGAGAGTGGCAGCAGTGGCTAAGATAAACTATCATCAGCCAATTTATATCCCCTATGTTCATACTATTGTTTGGGGCTGTGTTGCTCACAATCTGTCTCTGCTTCAGACTGTAAGGGTTGTAGAGCAATGGAAATCAAATTGCACAACAACCAAACATGTAATGGAATAGGGTCTCCTGTCTGGTGAGCTCTTCTCAAAGCTCTCATAATTTCTTTTCAAACCTTGTTATTCAACTCTTTGCAGCCAGAGGGATGGGACCAATAACAATACTTCTTTACCATAGAAAAGAAATCCTTAACTATAGTGTTTTTTACATTTACTCCTGAGCCCTGCAGGAGTAAGGCTCTAAGCGGATTAATATACTGCATTTCTGTGGATGGGGAATTTGCCATGATTTCCCCTTTTCTGCTCCTACCTCTGAATTCTTAGGCAATATATATACCTTAGAGGGGAGGAAAACCCCTCATGAAATTTTTTTCTACTTCTTCCCCTGGATTTCTACCCAAATTCAGGGATTGAAGAATTTCTCATGACTTCACCACTGTCCTGAAAGATCATCTACTCTGGGCATACACACTACTTTCATTCTCTTCATGAACTAGTTCACTTACCTTCATGCCCCGTGTTGGGTGCCACTTGTTGTACCTGGTTGTCTGGGTTCGCATTTCACAGAAGGCAGAGACTCACTGTGGAGACTAACGGCTAAAGCTCTGTTAGGCTAGCAATGCCTGTTTAAAGCAGGAGCTCATATTTATTATAAATCCCTAAAAGAGGAATATACTGACATGCACATATGCATTTTTCAGGGTGCTGAAGTGCAGGTACACATCTTTCAGGGTACAGAGGAACAAAAATATTTTGGCTGGAGAAAGTTATTTTAAACTACCCAAGACTCTGTGTTCTCTCACTCTATTTTGCCTTGCAAATGCAATGGTTAAATCTATTTGTGTTTTATTGACTATGTAAAGGCATTTGACTATATAGGTCATAATAAATTATGGCCAACATTGATAAGAATGGAAATCCCAGAACAGAGCAAGGGAAAACACTGCATGGTTTAAAATCAGGAAGGGTCTGTGTCGTAATGTCCTTTTCCCACGCCTATTCAATCTATATGCTGAGCAAATAATTCTCAGGTGAAAAAAGGGAGGACTTCCAATAAGATGCATTGACACGGTGACTTCAGCAATGGGCTTGAGTTGTCAGAGATTATGAGGATGGCTTAAGATTGAGCAGAGTTCAGTTTGGCTGTTTTCTTCTTTTTATTTTATTATTTTGTGTGTGTATGTACCATCAAATCGGATCTGACTGGTACAGGAAGAGATTGTCCCTTTTTCTCCAGCAGAGCATCTGGTGGGGTTGAGCTGTGTACCTCTGGGATTGTTTGGCTGTTGAAAGGGTTGCTATGAGTTGTACTCATCGGCACCTAACAAAGAAAAGGTAAGATGAGAGAGCTGTGGTGGTATATTGGTAAGGAGCTGCACTGTCAACACCAAAACATATAGTTCAAATCTACCAGCTACAGCACAGGAGAAAGATGAGCAATCTCCTCCCATGAAATTTATTGCCTCTTAAAACCTGCTCTAGGGTCAGTTCTAGGTAGGTTTCCACTCAATGGTACATAACAACAACAAGTGTAAAAGTGGCTCTAACAAGTAAAAAGCATGTTTTACTATTTTAATATTTTTGTTTTCCTTACATGACCATAATTACAGCTTTCTATGTTGTTCTTTTTTCATATAACCTCTATTATGTTGTTTTCTTTTGTATTTTCCTTTTGAACTTGGTAAAAAAGAAATTGAAGGCCAAAATTTGGAAGAAAGGGCACAAATTTCAATACAAAGAGATGGCTCTGAGACTTCTTTGTCTTTGTTTAGTTTGACTTTGAATAGCCTTAAACCTTTTTCAGCTTTAACAATAGATTTATTTGAGCAATATTTGCCTGTTCTGGTGTAACTTAATGTGGCTAATACTTAATAGTTGTTGTTAAAGTTAGCATTCTTGTTCAGTTCTGTAGCGTTCAAATAACTTTTGTTGTTGATGATGTAAATGAAGAGTGTGTGTGTGTGTGTGTGTGTGTGTGTGTGTGTGTGTGTGTGTGTGTTGACTGTTGAATTCATTTTGGTGTCATTTTCCTACCTAAAGCTGTGTTTTTAGTGCTTTTATATATTGAGTTGTTTATAATTTATGCTTACAGAATATCTAGCTCTGAAATAATTACTCACTCTACGAGAGATTCAAGCTTTTTTGTTAATAATATCCCTGTCATTCAGGGGCCTTGTGCAAATACAGTACATAACTTAGGCATATCTTTTGTCCTATGCAGAACATTTCATTCTCACTTTTATGAAAATGATCATTCATGTAATTTATATAAAATTTTCATTTCATGATCAACTTGAGAGACACCAGAATAAAGAGTTTCAATATGTAATTCTTCCTTCTTATGTGTCCCTCACTTCTCCCTATTTTTTTTTTCCTTTGACTGAAGTGGAGTCTGGCTATTGGATCTATTTGGAAACATAGATGTCTGCTGTACTCTTACTCTGCTGAATGGTACATTTTACATTTAAGTAAAATACATTTTATAACATAGAAGAATTTTAACATGGTGTAGACCAAATAAAACAAATATAGCATCCAAATTTTACCCCAAACTGCCCCTTTACCCACTTTAAATTACACCATAATATCTTTCTTCAGTCATAGGCATATGTTGAACATCTCTTAATGTTCTCTTATACAATAAAAACTTTAGAGTTCATACTACAGTCTTCTCTATACTCCAAGCAGTACCAACATTCTTGTTGGTTCCAAGAAAGGATATCTTGGCCACAAAAAATTATTCCTCCATTTTTTGGCATCCTTGGTCCCATGACTTTATCTTCACTCCACTAACCACATCCTGGATCTCATTCTTAGTGAAGGTTCACCAGTCTTAATCAACCATGAACTTCTTAAACTAAACTTAAACTCTTTTTGACCACTATCTCCTTTCCTCTAGGATTATTCAAGTAATTGCTTCCACATCTGTTCTTGTAACTTACTGATTTACTCCCTAATTAAATTGAGATCAATCTCTTATGCCCCTTCAGTCTTGAATCCCTTCTTTACTTTCCTTAGATTCCACAGTTCAACAATTCTCAGTGTCTTAAGTTTTCCTTTCATCGGTTGTTCTGAACTTCTTGTTAGGTGACCCTGAGTTGAATATGACTCATAGTGACCTTAAACAACAGACCTGAACCTTGCCCTATCCTGCAACATTCTCACCATCTCTAATATATGTGAGCCCATTGTTACAATCCACCTCCCTGAGGGACTTCCTCTAGAGTCCAATAATCGATTCAACATCTCATTTATTATTTACTCATGCACCTAGACTGGTAGTTACTTCAAGAGCAAAATGCATCAGTGTCACAACACATCTTAATGACCGAAGTTAACAAAATGTTTCTTAATGCCTGACAGCTTTTTCATGTTTCCTTGCTTAACTTTCCCATTCAATCTTCAAAGCATATTCTTGAAATCTTTCCATTACCCTCAAACTCCATGAATTTTGTCTCAAAATTCAGTAAATGGACTTTATTCCTCTTTCACAGATGTAAGAAAGAATCAGGAGAGGGAAACTTTCTCAACTCCCTTTAGTTATATATACTCATTTAGCTTTCTTTCTCTCATAGGCAAAAGGTACCAGCTTCATATCATAGCTATCTAGTGCTACCTTTTAGAAATATAACATAAGCATGTGGCTTTAAAAAATAGAAATTTCTTTTTTTAACTTAAAAAGCTAGAATTTGTAAATTCAGGTTGCAGGCCTTAGAAGGACACATGCTACAATAATAGTGTCTCATTAACATAATGAAGAAAACCCATTCTCAAACAAGATTATAACCACTAGTATAGAGATTAGGGGTTTGAAATGAAAAAACCCGCTACCAATGACCCTTTAATGTACTAAGGGCAAAGATGTCACTTTAAAGACTAAGTGGCACCTGCTCAATGCCTTGGTATTTTCAATTATCTCCTATGCATATGGAAAGAGGATGATAAATAAGGAAGATCAAAAAATAATTGATGCCTTTAAATTGCAGTCTTAGCAAATAAAGCATAATATACCATGGTCTCTCATGTCCTAATGGTAAGGAGTTGTCCTGCCAACCCAGAGGCAGGCAATTCAAGTCTGCTCTACAGGAGAAAGACAAGCATTCTTCTCTGGTGTGATTTGGTGGTGATTTTGTTGTTGTTATGTGCTGCCACGTTGCCTGCACTCATAGTGACACTGTGTACAACAACTCTGAACCCCGCTCTAGCCTGTGCCAATCTTATTGTTTCTGACACACCTACTCCCATTATCCCAGTCACTGAATCAATCTATCTCATCTTTGATCTTCTATTCCTGTACTGTCCCTCCACCCTCCCAAACATAATGTCCCTCTCCAAGGACTGGTCTCTTTGTAAAATGTCCTAAGTATGTCAGATGGATCTTTAGATTCCTTGCCTCCAAGGAGCATCTTGGTTTCACCCTCTCCAGGATAGTTTCTAAAAACCAAGTGGAGGATCAGCTATAAGTCAGTATAGAATAAAAACAGTTCATTTCTCCTACCTTTAAAAAAATTAATCCTATGTCTCCTTTCACACCTTCCTTCTATCATTTACTATCAATAAGCATATAGCTTTCACAGCCACAATTCTCTGAAAGAATTATCCATTTTTATCCCAATTTCCAGGTTTCTCATTTATTACTCAATCTACTTATATCAGATTTCTACATTAGTTCACTTACACAGCTCTTCCAATTATAATACCGCTCTCTACTTTCACAGTAGATAGATGCTAGACAGTTCTGCACTACATAACACTGTTGAATATACCCTTATTTATGAAATCTTTTTTCTCAACATAGGTAGTGTCACACCTGCCTGATATTTCTACCTGGTTTGTTGTTGTTATGTGCTGTCAAATCACTTGTGACTCATAGTGACCCTATGTACAACAGTTCTTAACCCTGTTCTATTCTTAGCCAACCTTAATATCTCTGACACAACTACTCCCATTACCCCAGTCAATGAGTCAATACATTTCATACAGTGTCTTCCTCTCTTGCACTGTCCCTCTACCAAGTATAATGTCCCTCTCTAAGGACTGGTCCCTCCTTGAAACATACCCAAAGTACATCAGAATCCTTGTCTCTGAGGAGCAGCCTGATTTCACCCTATCCAGGAAGAATCTATTTGTTCTCCTAGCAGTCCATGGTATATTCAGTACCCACAGCTCAAAGGTATCCATTCTCCTTCTATCATCCCTAGTCATTGTCCAGCTTTCTGATGCATAGCATGTAATTGTGAAGACCAAGGCATGGATCAGGTGCACCCATGTCTCCAGACTGACATTGTTGTTCTTCAGTACTCTGGTGAGATAGATCCCTGATCACAGACTTTCCCAACGTGATCCTTCTTTTGATTTCCTGGCTGCTGGCACCAAGAATGTTCATTGTGGAGCCAAGCAAACCAAAGATGTTAACAATCTCTATCTCTTCACCATCTATCACGATGCTGCCAATCTGCCCAGTGGTGAGATTCATAATTTTCTTGATGTTGAGCTTTAATCCATACTTAAGGCTGGCGCTCATGACCTTCTGCAGCAAATGCCTCAGGCTGTCTGTTTCGGCAAGCAAGGCTGTGTCATCTGCAGAACACAGGTGGTTCATAAGTCCTCCTCCAATCCTGATAACACATTCCTCCTCATAGAGCCCAGCCTCCAAGATGATCTGTTCTGAATATAGATTGAAAAGGTATGAAGATAGGACACATACCTGGTGTACATCCTTCCCAATTTTGGCAGGCAAAAATTCTACCACTGAACCACCCATGCTATTCTTCCCGATTTTGAACCATGCAATATTTCCTTGCTCTGTTCTGATGACTCCCTCCTTGTCCAAGTATAGGTTTCACATAAACACAATCAAATGTTTTGGGATTCCCTATCTTCTCCAAGTCAGCCACAGTTTGTTGTGATCCATACAGTCTAATGTCTTTGCATAGTCAATGAAACAGAGCTAGACTCTGTTACTCTCTTCTTTCAACAAAGATCCATCTAACTAACATTAACTATAATACCCTTAGTACCATGCCCTTTTCTAAAACCTAGCCTGCACATCTAGCAGTTCTCTGTCAATGTGCTGTTCTAATTGTTTTGGGGTAATTTTCAGCAGAATCTTACTTGTGTGCTATATTAATGATATTGTTAGATAATTTCAGCACTCTGTCTTTGGAATGGGAAAAAATATGGATCTCTTCAAATCAGTTGGCAATGTCTTCCAGATTTCTTGGCACAACTAGATGAGTATATCCAAGGTAGCATCTGTTGTTGAAATATGTCTATTGGTATGCTGTCAATTCCTGGGGCCTTGTTTTTTGCTGATACTTTCTAAGCAACTTGAACTTCTTCCTTCATCACCACAGGCTCTTTTTTTTCTTAATTCATATTAAATTTTTTATGTGGTCATTTTGAAACCATTTGGTTTCCATATCCCATACCTTTTTTAAATAAAATTTTTTAATTTTAATTGTCATTTTAACAAAAGTTTACAGAAAAGTTAGATTTTCATTCATTAATTAATTGTTGCACATTTTACTCCCTCTCCCTCCTCAAGCTGACTTTTTTTCTTTTCATTATTTATAAAATTCTAATGCAAATTTGAACAAATTCTTTCAATTTCCCTTACCTCCCCACCCATCAAATTGTACAAGCAAATGATTAATCTCCCCTTCCCCCTGCACATCCACATCCCTCTGATCACCATAGGCTTTTATACATTGTTTCATGAAATTCTTCTGTGTCAGTCAGTTCCGTTTGGTATAGTGACTGTAAACTCCTTCCATCTTTTTTTTCTTCTTTCTTTTAAGGCTTCCTGGATCATTTAATATTCTTCCCCAGTCATCCTTAAGTATTACAATTTGAGGCTTGAATTTGTTCTTTAGTTCCTTCAGGCTAAGAAAAGCTGAGCAAGTTTGGCCCTTTTGATTTTCTGTCTCCAACTCTTTGCACATTTCATTATAATGCTTTGCTTTGTCTCTCCATGCTACCTTTTGAAATCTTCTGTTCGGCTTCTTAACTTCTTGATTTCTTCCTTTTGCTTTGGCTTCTTGGTGGGTTTTGTGGTTTTGTTTGTTTTGATTTTTTTTTCTCAGAAGATATATCTTTTCACTATCATTTCATCCTCTCCTTCCTTGGTATACAAATTCTGTGTGTATAACAGAATTCACCCCCACAGCTGAAATCCTTATCATAAGTTCAACATTCCAAATTTTTAAGAAGTATTCAAATCTAAGGACATTAATACACTTAAATGTCTCATTTCAACTTTTACATATCCAAGAATTAACTAATAAAGACCAAAAAAAAATATGTTTCAGAGCTATGCTTCCCAAACCAGTCAGAAACAGCAAAATTCTGCTAAGGATAATCCTTCTATCTTCTAGCCACAGAATTCTTATGAGGTGAACAAGTGAAAAACCTGTGTGTCATTTTTCAGTTCTCTTCCTCCTCATGTATGTGATTCTATCCCCTCAAAATTTAGCTGACATTGCTATCCATTTTTGCTGCTATCCCGAATAAAATCAAAATTACATTGTTCCCTTATGCTATAAGTATAACTGCTTCCTATGTGATTTTATCACTCAATCTGCTATCACCAACCATTCCATTCTTACACTGAAACCTGAGTGACCTTTAGAAAACATGAATCTAGTGATGTCACTCACATTCAACTCTTCTCAATAGCTTTTCCAGGGTCTCTGAATAAAGATTAAATTTCTATAAAAGCTTAAAGCATCTTCAGTTAGCTTTAGAAGAAACCAATATAAAAACACAGAATAACTATTTAAATCATGATATAATTATAACATGGATTATTGTGCAAACTTTA
>NW_006399848.1:4260851-4279505 GCF_000299155.1 Elephantulus edwardii
AGTATTGTTGTTTTGTACTGTTAAGTTGGAGCTGAGACTCATAGCGGACTCCCAGTGGGTTTCCCGAGGCATTAAATCACAAGGGAAAAGACTGCCCATCTTTCTCCCACAAAGCAACTAGTGGATTTGAACGGCATGCCTTTGGGTTGGCAATACAACATCTTACCACCAAGCCACCAAAGCTTTCTCATATAAACCTATTGGCATACATATTTGGTCATGTGCTATTCTGAAAAATTCATTGTGGCTTTTCTAGCTATGGTCTTTGATTTTTACTACAAAGCTGGGTGGTGGTGGTGGTGGTGGTGGTTATATGCCGTTGAGTCCCTAAACCTTGTTCTATCCCTTGCCAATCCCACTGTCTCTGACACGCCTATCCCCACAACCCCAGTGATGGAATCAATACAACTCTTTGAGGGTCTTCCTCTCCTGCATCCTATCTCTACACTCCCAAGCACGATGGCCCTCTCCAAGGACTGGTTCCTCCTTGCAACATGCCCAAAGTATGTTAGACAAAGCTTCAGAATCTTTGCCTCCAAAGAGCAGCCTGGCTTCACCCTCTCCAAGATGAACTTGTTTCTTCTTCTAGCACTTCATGGTATATCCAATACTCTTCTCCAGGAACAAATCTCAAATGCATCAACTCTCCTTCTATCATCCCTAGTCATTGTCCAGCTCTCTGAAGCATAGCAAATAACGGCAAAGACCAGGGCCTGCATCAGGCATACCTTAATCTCCAAACTGACACTGTTGCTCCTCAGTACATTGGAGAGGTCTCTGACAACAGACTTTCCCAATGTAATTCATTTTTTAATTTCCTGGCTGCTGGTACCAAGAGTTATATAATTTCATTTATGGATGAGAAAATGGAGACTTCATGGCATAAAGGGTTTTACCCAAGGTCAAATATATACCAAATTACATGGTTTGTACTCAAGCTTAAATAAAATGAAATCACTTTTTCCTTTTTAAAAAACCCATTCGAGTGCTATAGCCTCTAGAGAGTTGTACTGCTAACCCAAAACTGGCACATCTCTGGCAGTTCACCATTAGTAGATCTGAGGTAGAAAGGTAGGCAATATCCTCCAGTGTGACACAGAGCCTCTTGAAAACCCACTAGAGGGTCAGCTATGAGTTGGTTCCAACTCAGCAGCAATGAGTTAAGTGTAGTCTATTTTGTCAATGTCTTCAATGCATGTTGGATTTATTCCTTCACGTCATATCATTTTATAGAAGAAACTTACTTAAATGATCAGTTTTGTACTTTAATAACCAAAGGATTAAAACTAGCTTTCTTGATAGATAAATACATTTTAAAAAGTAGATTTCCGTGTATAATGTTAAAAATATGTATCTGACATTTAGATGAAATAAATATTATCCACAGAAGAAAGAGAGTCTTTTTCTAAATCAAAGCAAATGCATTATGTCAATTACTATTTGTAGGGACCCTAGAAGATAGAATAGAAATGCTCCATAGGATTTCCAAGCCTGTAAATCTTTGCAGAAGGCAATTGCATGTCTGTCCCCTGCAAATCAGCTATTGGGTCAAACTGCTGACACTTCAATTAGCAACTGAGAGCTTAATCACTGTGTCACTAAAGTTCCTTTGATTCTTTTTTCTTATTTCAGCTTATTTCATCAAAGGTGAGATCTAATACTAAAATTGATGTATGAAAAAGATGTCAGAAAATACAGAAGCTCAGTTACTGAAACTTTAACTTATTTATCACAATAAAACCCTTAAGACTAAATTGTGGGGGGAAGAGATTTCTGTTCTAAAATGAATCCCATAGAATGAGGCAGTTGCCACTAAATATAAAGTTTGGTGAAATGAAGTTTGTTGGACAGACAGAAATCTGGCTGAGGGTGGTTAAACAGATAAAGGAGAAGATTGAGCATTGTCATCAGGAGGTATGAGAACTATACAACCACTTCACATAGGGAAGTCTGCCAAGAACAAAAACGAATGCCTACCGCCAAGACAAAATGATGGAGTCGTGGGAGCCAGTATAAAACAAAAGACAGAGAACAGAGCCAATTCAGGTCACTCAAGCCTAATGAAAGACCAGATGAGAGAAAAGATAGAAGCCAGCCAAGTGGAAATGCCTGCCTGGATAACAGAGCATATGAAAGAACCCGCAAAAATTAACTATGAACAAAGGACTGGCCCTCATAGGCCAACCCCATAAGTGATTGAAATGCAAATGCTTTACATGAAAGTGTCTTCTCCAAGTTGAGAGACATCCAAAATGAAACTTTTCATAACAGAGAGAGAAAAGTGATTCTGAAACTTGTTTTGTCTTAAGGAGAAATGGCAATATGCTGCTAGTTGACCAAATTTAGTGAGAAAAGTAAAAGTCACAATGATACTTGCTACTTTTTTTCCAGTAAAAACAAAAGGTATGTACATTAAAACAAAGCCCTTTGTAGAATGAAGTACTTGCAAATGTAATTATCAATAACCATATTTTCCATTAAGAATAGGCATGAATATGGAAAAATTAAAAATCTATGATTTTGAATGATTGGGATTTTTAAACATCTGGTGTTTAAGAGAGATAAATGAGACTATTCTTTTGTTGTTGATAAATGCCATTAAGTTGAGTACAACTCATAGTGGCTCTATGAATAATAGATCTAAATCCTGTCCTATCCTTTGCCATCTTTATCATCCCCTACACACTTGAGACCATTGCCTCAAACACTGTATCAATCTATCTCCTTCAGAGTTTTCCTCTCTTTCACTGATCCTCTACCTTTCAAGCATGGTATTCCCTCTCCAAGGAATAATCCCTCCTACCAACATACCTAAGTATGTGAGACAAAACTTCACCTTCCTTGCCTCCAGAGAACACATTGGTTGCACCTTCTCCAAGATACATCTGTTTATTCTTTTAACAGCCCATGGATATTCAGCACTCTTCTTCAACATCATAACTCAAAGGTATCAGTTCTTCTTTTGTCATCTTTATTTATTGACCAGCCCTCAGATGCATAGTAGGTGACTGGAAAGACTATGGCTTGAATCAGGTGCATCTTAGTCTTTAAACTGTAAATTAAACTACAGCATAAAGTAAATTTTCGTGAAGTTCTTCATTGTCTAGCCATAGGCACTATACAGTTACTCTTATTTTATAAAACACAAAAAGCATAGACATATCTATTTTGATTGTCCCAAGAAGGAAAATTGCCATATTGACTCAGTATGTCAGACTGCCTTGAGTTTGTAAGCATTTATGGGTTTTGAGTGACCATAGAGATAAACCCTGTAATTCTGCTTTCAAATCCTCTAACACTGTTTTCACTCATGGATATGTGAAGAGAAGAATACTGTTTCCTTTTTATTAACTTACTTTGCAAAAGAAAATCACCTGGCATGTCATATTTGCCCAAATCCTAGGTTTGCTGTCATAAATGCACTAGAGATAAAAAAGTTTTCAAAAATACAGTTCAGATAAAAGTGTGAGAAAAGATCACTCTTTGATATTATTAGTGGGACTGTAAAATAGCCAAAATTTTTTGCCTTACAATGTGAGCAGGTATCCCAAAAATTTTGTACTTTGGATCAACTTCTAGTTTATCTTGATTATACACTTGCCAAAAGATTAGGTATTTGGAACAGAATTATGTGAACTAGGGAAAAAATAATCAAAATCAATAAGCTGTTGTTGTGTGACATCAAGTAGGACTGACTCATGGTTGACCCTCTAGCAGGTTTTCAAAGACAGTTAACCACACTGGAAAAGCTTGCCCATCCTTCTCCCACCAAGCAGTGAATGGAGAACCGCTTGTCTTTAGGATTGCAGCACAGCTTCTTACCATAGACAACTAGTGCTAAATTAAAATTCATTCATGCATTGGAATAGTACACATACATTGTATAATATGTACGTTATTTTGTGATGTTATGTGCCGTCGAGTTGCTTGCGACTCATAAGGACCTTTTGTACAACAGCCCTAAACCCTGCTCTGTCCTGTGCCAATTGCGCTGTCTCTAATATACCCATGCTGATTACCCCAGTCACCAAATCAATCCACCTCATAGAGGGTCTTCCCCTCCTGCGCTGTCCCTTTACCCTACCAAGCATGATGTCCCTCTCCAAGGACCTGTCTCTCCTTACATGTCCAAAGTATATTGTAGTAGAGGAAGCCTCAGAATCCTTGCCTCCAAGGAGCTGCACGGTTTAACCCTCTCCAGGATGAGTCTGTTTGTTTTCTTGGCATTCCATGGTACCCTCAATACTTTTTTCCAGCACCACAGCTCAAAGGCATCAATTCTCCTTCTATCCTCCCTAGTCATTGTTCAACTCTCTGATGCATAGCAAGTGATTGCAAAGACCATGGCCTGTATCAGGTGCACCTTAGTCTCCAGAGAGACACCATTGCTCTTCAGTACTTTGGGAGGTCCCTAACAGCAGACTTTCCCATCGCCAATACATCTTTTCATTTCCTGGCTACCCTGAAGTCCCCAAGACCACATGGTATCCATTCTTAGGTCATGTAGAGGGGGCAGAAAGAAATCTTCACAGGCGGAAAAGCAGGACAGCTCAGGGGGCTTTAAACCCCCCCTACTTCACAGGTAACCCCGAAGTACCCAAGACCATGCGGGATCCATTCTCAGACTATGTAGAGGAGGCAGAAAGAAATCTTTATATATATAGTTTTATAGTTACAGTTGCAGTTATAGTTATAGTTATAGTTATTTATATATTTATATATATTTTTATATTTATATATTTTATATATATAATATGTATACTATGTATATAATATACTGTGATAGTACTCTTTTTTTTACTAATTATTGAAGCATATTCTCCTATTTATTCTTCCACTGTTTATGTGTATTCAATCAGTCATAACATTTTTGTCAAAATACATATTCAAAGAAAGTCTCAAAAGTAAACTTCAGGTTTTACTTTAAGGTTAAGTATAGAAATGGAAGGCCATATTTTCATTTTTCATATCACCTTTACTGTACCATCTGAATTTTCTATAATGCACAATATGCAGCATTTTCCGAAATGCTTTAGGAGTTATCCTAATCCCTAGAATTTGAGACCACTTAGAGTTAGCTATTTCTTAATAAAAATGATTTTTTAAATGCCACAGGAATGGCTACATACAAAGGAAAAGTTCAAATCCACTATCAGAGGATTTCATTTGTTTAAAATGAAACATAAACAAATGTCTCCACTTAATCCTGTAACTTCTCCACAACCATGTCTCATGTGATCTTTTTCTCTTGCTCACATTAGAGTAAGCATGTTTGGTAAGGCACTAGTGTTTAATTAAATACAATTTCCAAAAGCTGGATCAAGTCCCACCAGACATATAAATGTAATATACTTAGAACTATAAAGATTTGCTAATCATACACATACATAAGGTAAAAGCCCCTTTATAGCATGGTAGGAGGTTAGCTAGGATCCAATTTATGGGGAAAACATCCTGTATATTCTCATTAGTAAGCAATAACACATTTTAATTCCAGCCTAATTCAAAATCTCTCAGGTTCCTTTATGTTTCTTTCAACCAATTATCATAAAACATTAAAATAAGTACTCTCATAGGCATCTACTCAAATGTCCTTTGATTTATAGATTTCATTAACAAAATCAGGGACATTTTCTCTTGCCCTTAGTAGAGTAGGGCAAAGCTACTAACACTGTATCAAAATGTACATCCCACTGCCGCTACTATGAAGTCAGTTTTAACTCAGCAACTTTGTAGGATAGAGTACAATTGTCCCTTTACGTGGTTGCCAAGGCTATAAATCTATAGAAGCCCACTGCTTCATCCTTCTTCCCTGGAGTAGCTAGTGGATTCAAACTTTCTGGTTAACAGCCAACTTCCTTAAGTACAGCATTGGTAGAACTCCTTAAAATGTATACAATGAACTCAAGACTCAAGCTCATTGCTGTTGAGTTGGAACAAATTCTGAGATGACTCTCCGATGGGTTTTCTGAGGCTATAAAGTGTACATGAGGAAATTGCCCATCTTTCTTCCATAGAGTCGCTGATTAATTTCTCCCATAGAGCAACTGGCACCACATTTTGTTTAGTAGTGCAACTCCCTAGGGACTTTGCCACCAGAGCACTCTCAGAACTTGTATGATAGCATTTTAAAACTAGTTTAATTTTGTGACACTGCCCAAATTAGAGATGATCTCTACTCTGAGTTAGGTGTGTTTCGAATCTTTTAAATAAGATAGGTATCCTAGCACACCAGGATTCAAGAGTCAGTCAATGGATTGTTTTCCTCTCTGCATTACTCTCCTAAGGCAGTGTTTAAAAGCACCTATGATAGATCTCACATTACTTTTCAGTCCCTTTCCAAAAAGATAAAATTTTATGCCATTTTGTCCATATCCAACCTTGAGCTGGCAGGCCTCCATGGTCTTAGCACACAGCCTGCAATCGGTAACACAACTTGGGATATAACCAGGAGACCTCTTCACAGTGAAGAGCTGTTCTGACTACTTCATGACACATTCTGGGGCAGTATTGGGACAAGTCTCACTCTTTTACAAAAGCACAAGCCATCCTAATTTTTCCAAAGAGCAATTTCTTGCAGGAATTTTCTATTTATCACACATGGAAGCAAGAATGGCATCCACTTCCTAAATAATATGCCTCCAGAAACTCTACGAACTTTGATAAATGTTGATAGTTGTAGTGGGGCTTCAGGCCTTTTGTTCATAGGGTTGCTATGAGTTGTACTCGACACACAACAGACTCACAAGCAATCAACAACAACAGTTGTTTTAATATGTTTTATTTTCTTGGAAAGGTATAACAAAATAATACTGTGGTTGTGGAATTTCTTATAAACAGTATTTGCTTCTATAAGGTCCCACTTGATCTCACATCAGTGAGTTGTAGAAAATTTTAGGCCAATAAATAGCAATTAGAGGAAAAACTTCCATTTCCATCAGAACAAAAACTGGAGCTTTTATATACATATTGACCTTTACTCAATTTACCTTTACTGGTTAAAAAACAGAAACATGTTAAAGTTTAAAATGCAAATACTATGTTGAAAGAAAAGCAATTTCTTTCATTTTAGTCCCCAGAAATACCTATATATAAATAATTTCTTAGCATTATCTATTTGCAAAGTGTATAAATGAAGTGTCTAAACACAAAACATATTGTAATTCTGAAAGTATGTAAAAACAGTTTGAGACTTTAAATCTTAAAACCAATTCTATCTTGTTCATATTACTTATTAATATGCATAATGTTTCATGGACTCTACATATGATTAAGATATGTATTATAAATTTCATTGTATAAATTTATAAAAAGAGGCACAGAGAGATTGAGTTCAAAGAATCACACAACAGAGTCAAATTTCAAATCGATTTTTCTGCCTTCAACTCCTATGTGTTTGTATTATCTCCTCTTTGTACCCAATTTAATATTATATTACAAACACTACAATTTATAATTGAGTTATAAGAGCTAATTCTTATCCTCTTATCCTCAATTAATATACCTCTGTACACAAGTCAATCAATGTGTACACAGTTTTTGAATGGCTATAGCACGCCAGGTATTATTATAGGCTATAACAGTAACTGTAAGAAATCCTTCTTATTGGTTGACATTCTAGCGAGTGAAGAGCTAACAAGGGACAAACAAAAGTAAAAATTAGATAATTTCAAGCTCTGATTATTCCTAAGGAACAAATCAAGTTGAAACAAAACAAATTCTAGAGAGAGATCAAAAATGGGCAAGAGTATTTGAAAAAGGCCGTTTTGGGGAAAATGGCATTAAATTGAAATTTGATCAAGAGTAGAAAGGTGTTTTGACATTGAATAAGATTAAGCCAAATAGAGGAAATGTTGTTGTATTATAATGTCAATTTGGAACCAACTCACAGCTGACATTCCAATGGGTTTTCAGAGGTAATAAATTGTGTGAGAGGAGTTTGCCCATATTTCTCTCCCAGAAAATCTGGTGGATTCGAACTGCATCTCTTTGTGCTGGCAGTGCAACTCCTTATCACTAAGATACCAGAGAACCCTGAGTAGAAGAAATTGAAAGTGTAAAGAGTCTGATCTGACTATATTCCAAATATAGAAAGAAATCTAGAGTCACTGGTCTTAGCGAAAAAGCAAAGTATGTAAATGGATTAGATTGTGGAAATGATCAAGGGCCAGTTTATTTAGGCTTAGAATTTTGATTGAACATAGAAAATTCTTACTATTTACATGTCACAAACCACTAAGAGTTGGCTTGGGTGGGTGGTTTGTTCTAAGGAGCCCTTGAAGAATCAAAGTGCCCTTTATTTTGTTGGAATGTCATCTTTAACACAAGGCTTCCAACTTTGCCACAGAATACAGAGCAGAGATTAGGAATTTTAAGGTCTGGATCACATTCTTACTTATACAAACATTGTTCTTGTTGTTTTAAGTTTTCTACTATTATTCATAGCAATCCTATGACCATCAGCAGGAGACTACTTGGCTTTTTTCCATAGAGAAACTGGAGGGTCATTTGGCCAGAGATATCCATACGACAGCCTTCTATGTACTTGCTTTTCATTAGTAACCTACAGCCTTTTCGTTGGCAACATAGCACACTATGGACTACACCATCTGCACAACTGTAGAAAGAAAAAAATATTATAAGCACAGATATATTTTTAGCATTTATTTTTGAATTATAGTTTTTCTTTTATTCATTAAGGAGAAAAGTGAATCAGGGGAGAGGGTGGGCAGGAAGAAAAGTGCAACAATGAATGACTGGAAACCCTAAGTTTCTGTAAACTTTCATTAAATTCAATTTAAAAAAGAAAAAAATCCATCACTTTCAAACATACTTTGGAATGTGAACAATTAATATAATCGTATGATAAATTTATACTCTAAATAGACAACATGATGGTAGAATTGAAGCTGTCAATTATTTCATTTTACTTAGATCCTAAAGCTGCACCTATGGTAACAGCAGTCAAGAAATCAAAAGATGTGTTGGATTGAGAAAATCTGCAGACAAGGATTTCTTCAACATGCTAAAGAACAACTATGTCCATTTAAAGAATGAGATGTGACTGATTTCAAACCATGGTATTTTCAATTGCTTTCTATGCATCTCAAAGTTGAATTATGAATAAAGATGGACCAACAAAAAGCAATGCTTTTGAATTGTGTTATTGATGAAAAATGGAACTCTCCATGGACTTCCAAAAAGACAAGCAAGTCTATCTTGGAGAAAGTGCAATCAGTGTGCTCTTTAAAGACAAGGTTAGTGCAATATTATCTCACCTGCCTGGAGCATGTTATCAGGAGGGGCCAGTCCTTGGAAAAGACATCATGCTGGGAAAGGTGGAAGGTCAGAAAGAGAGGGGAAGATTCTAAACAAGATAGATTGACATAGTAATTGCAACAGTAAGCTCAAGTATGTCAGAGATCAAGAGGATAGTGCAAAATAGGTCAATGTTCAGAGCTATTGTTCACAGAGTCACTATTGAGGCATAGTAAACCTGACGGTACATAACAATAACAAATTTATATGTTTTTACATATAAAAACACAAGTGCCTTTAAGTCTTAGCCAATTTCTAGTTGACACTTAAGTGGATTTCCAGAGGTTATAAATCACTCTGAAGGGCATGGGCCAGCTTTCCCCCATGGAACAGCTACTATATTTGAACTGCAGGCCTTTGTGTTGGGAGTGCAAATTACTAGTCCCCCAGAGCCCTCGAAATTTATATCAGGATATGTATATAATTTCCTGTTTACAATAATTTCAAACATGATGGTTCTGACTATAAAGAATAAAACACGGTAACTCTCCTATAAATGCTCCTAAAGTAGTGTACCAAAAGCAAAACTCCAATGCCATTAAGTCAGTTCTGACACACAGTGATTTTCTAACAGATTTCCAAAGCTATAAATCTGTGTGGATCATAACAAACTGTGGCTGACTCTGAGAAAAATAGGAATCCCAGAACACTTGATCGTTCTAATGCAAAACCTATACTTGGACCAGGAGGCAGTCATCAGAACAGAGCAAGGGAACACTGCATGGTTCAAAATTGGGAAGGGGGTACGCCAGGGATGTGTCCTATCTCCATACCTTTTCAAACTATATGCAGAACAGATTATCCGGGAGGCTGGACTCTATGAGGAGAAATGTGGGGTCAAGATTGGTGGACGATTTATCAACAATCTGCGTTATGCAGATGACACAACCCTGCTTGCTGAAACTGAAGAGGACCTGAAGCACCTGCTGCAAAGGGTCAAGGACTGCAGCCTCCAATATGGATTGAGGCTCAATGTCAAGAAGACAAAGATTCTCACCACTGGACCAATTGGCAGTATCAGGATGGATGGTGAAGAGATTGAGATCGTACACAGCTTTAGTTTACTTGGCTCCACAGTCAACACTCTTGGCACCAGTAGCCAGGAAATGAAAAGGTGCATTGCCATGGGAAAGTCTGCTGATAGGGACCTCTCCAAAGTACTGAAGAGCAATGGTATCTCTCTGGAGACTAAGGTGCATTTGATACAGGCCATGGTCTTCACAATCATTTGTTATGCATCAGAGAGTTGGACAATGACCAAGAAAGATAGAAAAAGAATTGAGGCCTTTGAGCTGTGGTGCTGGAGAAGAGTACTGAGAATACCATGCACTGCTAGGAAAACAGATTCGTCCTGGAAAGAGTTAAACTGGGTGGCTCCTTGGAGGCAAGGATTCTGAGGCTCCGTCTAACATACTTTGGACATGTTGTGAGGAGAGACTGGTCCTTGGAGAAGGACATCATGCTTGAGAGGGTGGAGGGACAGCGCAGGAGGGGAAGGGCCTCTAGGAGGTGGATTGATTCAGTGACTGGGTTAATCAGGATGGGTGTGTCAGAGACAGTGTGATTGGCACAGGACAGAGCAGAGTTTAGGGCTGTTGTACATAGGGACGCTATGAGTCACAAGCGACTTGAGGGCACTTAGCAACAACATAAATCTTTACAAGAAGAGACTACCTATCATTCTCCCATGGAAAGGCTAGTAGATTTGAGCCAGTGACCTTTCTGCTAACAGCACAACAGGTACACAACTATATCACAAAGGCACTTTAAAATGAGATAGATAGTATTACACAAGAAAGCTATGTCTTCTGATTTTATAACTCAGAGTAGCAAAGAAAAAAAAGTCATAGCGAAAAATCCAGATGGCATAATCAAAATCAAGCTTATTTATATTATACATTATTGTTGTTATATGCCATTGAGTTGAAATCAAATCACCGCTAACCCTCCAGCAGGTTTTCAGAGGCTGTAAATCATACAGAAGAAGACTGTCCATTTCTCTCTTACAGATCATCTGTTGGATTCAAACGGCCTACTTTTGGGTTGGCAATGTAACTCCTTACAACGAGACCACCAGAGTTTCCTATATTATACACTAAAAGCTGGAAATACTAAGTACTAATACAATTCAACTCACTCATAATCAAAATGATTATTTGCTATTCAAAAGGTTTCTTCTCACTTAGAATGTAATATGAAAATGTTACACACACAAAAATACTTAGAATTTTTATTTTCATTAAAAATGGCAGATGTATTTCTAAATTTTTTCAATATATGAATATAAAAAATAAAAACATCAATGTGACAGTTTCCTAACAAACCGAATAATAATTTTAAGAATATCTTTTCAGTTTAAGTTCAGTACACCATATTTACCATAATATGGGTTCTTTTTACCCCCACAATTCCAAATGGATTCAACTCATCTTCTTGGTCTTACAGGTCATTATCAGTCTTCACTTGAAATTTTAAAGAAATGAGTATTATTTTGCTTTTTTTTCTTTGCTAGTAGTTGCTTAATCTTATATGTGTCATGGGAAGGCAAAGTAAAGGCAAACCCCAAGTATAGTTATTGTAATAGTGGAAAAGAAATAGCATAGAATGTTTATCATTAAGGGATTCAAGAGTTCATTTTACTTGAAATAACAGATCAACCAAACAGCCTGTAACTTAGCTAATTTAAAGATTATTTTTAAAAGACATGTTTTAAAATAATTTAGCTGATCGATGGTATTACTGCTTAAAAAGAAAAGAGCATTACTAGAGTTTCATGGGACGGGGAAGAAAAAATTAAAATAGAGTAAATATTACATATATCAAAGAGACATATCTGCTGCCATCAAGTCAACTCAGACTCAAAGCAACAAAACAATCCGTAAGATTCCCAAAGCTGTAAATCTTCATTGAAGAATACAACCTCATTTTTCTCCTCTGAAACAGCTGGTGGGTAATAAGTCCTAATATCTTAGAGAGCAGTCAAATCCTTAACTATGATGTTACTAAGACTCCTTACTGATGACAAGTTATTGAAAATTGGAAAGTTCTTCCCAATTGCATTGTACAACTATTTTTAGTAATTTCCTTTCTTCATGAATACATTATCTTTAATTAAAAACTCAGTAAGAAAGTGGTGGGCCCTGCATTCTTGAAGACCTTGGTTATCACTGCCTTGTCTTAGCCTGTGCACCAATAAATTGAACTTCTGGCTCTCAAAAAAAAAAAAATCAGTAAGAGGTCTCTACAGGACTACTAAATTTTTCTCCAATGACTATTTTTAGTATAATTTTAAAAATTTTAATTTTATATTAGTTTGCATATAAAATTCATATAGTGTTACAATCATGTACATTTTATTTCACATATTCCTTCATTCACACTACATTTCATATAATTGTTCCTATACATAATGTTTTATAAAATTAATCACGCATTGATCTATGTCCACTATTAGCTTATCTGCACATGTAGAGTAAAAACAAGACTACTGGATGATACCAAGATCAGGCCATCTCCAGATTCCACTTGCAAAAACATTTAAGTGAACGTTTCCTTGAACATTATAATTAAGAATAATTCAGTCAATATTCTTCTCATTCAAAAGCTTACATCCTGATCTCTCCTTTTCCTTGTATAACAGAAAAATTAAACTCTATCCTGTACAATTAAGCCAAGGCCCTCACCAATGAAAAGCAGTTTTATAGATGTTATCCTAGGAATGGTATTCAAGGTCTTGCACAATATGCCACAAATCTCTTATCCCCCACAAATCCCCTATGACTACATTTTATCAGGCAAATGGACAACTCTGTTTCACTAGCTTATGGCTATTTCTGCCTGTTTAAGAGTCAAGGGTTCAGCTATTAACTAGAAGCTTGTCAGTTCAAACCCTCTACAGTGGCTTGGTGGAGATTTGTTCCCATAAATACTACAGCCAAGAAAATTATGGGGGACATATTACTCTGTCACATGGGATTGCAATGAATTGGAATTGACTTGAGGAGATGCACTCATATGTTTTTGTCTTCAGTATTATTCATCCACATCTATTTTTTTTAAAAAAAACAAACAATACATATTATAGTTATCTCACAGGTTTTCACGTTCTTATGAATGAAAATGGATTTGTGTGTTTTGATTTGGGCATGCACTCTAACTTGCACAAGTATACTCAAATATGTGCCTATTACACATACTATAGTCTTTGTATTTCCACTACACTGCTAGATCTTTCTCATTTATAACATTTCAAACATATAGTTGTTCAGCATTCATTTTACCCATCCCAAATAGGCTTTTTGGGGGTTAAAACAATGGCTTATTCAGAAAGTAAAGTAATAATGGAGGAAAATATTGGGACAGGGATCAGAAAATGTAAGCTTACAATCTAACTCTTCTACTTTTCATAAACTTAAACTTTGTCTTTAAGCTTCCATTCTTTCGTTTTCAAAATTAACTGTATCCAAATTACATTGCAATATGATTATAAGACTAAATAGATACTGTGTGAAAATCTTTCTACCACAAAGCTTGTATATACACCACCTAGAATTTACTTATTACATGGTAAGTGTTCAAAAGATATTTTGTATCCCGTGGAATTTACAGCCTTTGAAAACCTGCTGTAAGGTTAGCAATGAGTCAGTTCCAACTCAATGAGTAAATTATTATATTTAAAAAGGGAATACATAAATTATCACAAAGCTTGGAGACAAATGGAGATCAAGTCAAGTTGAACAACAATCTCAAAAATAATTAAAAGCCATTCCTGCTTGCTTTAGCATTCTCATCGCATCAATGATATTGTCAGGATTAGGTCCAGACAGAGGGAACCAAGAGGGAGAATGAAATATTCAAATGCTGACAAGAAGAGTGAATGGCCTTGCCCATCTAGCAGAACTAACAGATTAACTATAAATCACAATGAAATGTCCTTCATTTCCTTCCCTGAAGACCACATTATAAAAACCCTCCCTGATACACTCGAAGGTGTAACATCCACAGTCTGCATCTTCAGAATGGGGACCTTACCTGAGAGCTCCCTGTAATAAATAAAGCTGCTGTTAAGCTTTATCTCTTGTTCACCGATTTCTTTCCTAGCTCCTCCACCTAACTTCTGGTGCATAAAACCCAAGAGATGAGTTAAGGAGTGCCACGCCCCCCCACCTCAGTGAGTGTAAGGTGTGCTTTCTTACTCTCTTTTGAACCAGCTCGTGCAGTGTCAAGACACTTGAACAGTAACATTCAAGTCAAGTCCCACTTCTCTCCTCCTCTCCTGTTCTGTGTGTGGCTGCTGACTGGATAGTCTCTGTACCTTTTGTTATTATGATTTCCTTATTCTCTGCCCTCTGCTGTCCTTTTCCCCCAGAGGCTCCTAAAACCAGACCTAGTTTTTATAAAAACCCTTTCAGGTGTTCTAGCTTCCATTCCAGACATTCCAGCCTTGCACATATTTTGAACTCCCTGAAGAGCCAGATCCAGACAGTTTTTTAACTCCCTTGGGAGCCAGATCTGTCCACACTGGACTCCTGTCTTCACAAACCACAAAATTGCAGATCTGCATCAGGAGTCCACCCAAAAAGTGCCAGGAGTTTCTTCTCGGGCTTTTGATTGTGCTCAGGGCCACCCATGCTATTCATCACCTCTCTCCATATCTGAGACTCCCAGTTTCCAGGGGAAACCTTGAAATCTCAGTTGCCCTAACCACAGATCTGAACACCATGGGTAGCCAAATATCTAGGCACCCAAGGTACAGTCCCTTGAGCTGCCTTCTCTTGAATCTTTCAAACTTGGGTCTGGCTGAAGACCTCTGCCACAAGAGACTGATCTTTTTTTGTAATCATGCATGGTAGAAATATCAGTTGGATAACAACTCTCAATGGTCTGAGAATAGGACTTTTTATTTCAATACACTTTGAGACCTTGACAACTTCTGCAAGCAAACTCAGTAATGGTCAAAGATCCCATATATCCAACCTTTCTTTTGCTTGCACTCCTCTCCCTCTCTCTGTAGGGCCTGCCAGCCTTTGTGGATCCTTTAGCCCAAATCCCCTCACCAGTTAAGCTTTCCAGTACCAAATCCTGTCCTAACATTGCTCATTTGCAAGATTCACTTCCCTCCTCTCTGGGAGATTCTGCCTTTATATCTCCTGTGGAATTTCTCTCTTGGTCCTCCCCTTTACTCAGCATCCCATCTAGAACCTGCTGCAGATTCCCAGCAAGCTGAATTCCTTTGTCCTCCAATTACTCTTCCTCCTTCTACTCTGATCAATCCAGACTTGGCCACTCCCATTTCAACTCTTACCTTTCCTCTTGCTAGGCACACACATTCCTGCCAAGTTGAATCTCTTTGTCTTCCTTTATTTTGCCTCCTTCTTTAACCAACCCAGACTCGGCTACTCCCCCTCCAATCCTTACATACACCCAGTCCCATTGGACCAAGTCCTTTTTCTGTCCTCTTTGGGAAGTTGCTGGGATTGGGGGCCCAGTTTTCATCCATGCACCTTTCTAACTGACCTTTCCTAAATTGAAAATGTTTAGGCTCATTTTCAAAAGACTTCACAACCTATACCAAAGAGTTTAGGCACCTAACTCAGACCTATGATCTCACGTGGTGCAACCTCTTTGTTGTACTGTCCTCTACTCTAACACCAGACAAAAAGGAGCACATTCTTATTGCTGCCCAGCAGCATGCAGACAAAGTACATTTAATATATACCATCATGACATTTAATATATACCATCGTGCCAGTTGGCTCATAAGCTGTCCCCTGGCAAGAGCCAAATTGAATATACCTAATTAATACAGAAACAGGAAGAGATGGTCAAGCCAGTCCCAACCATACAATTGAATGCCTGTTAGCCAGCCTACAAGTCATCTCCCATAAGGCAGTCAACTTTTACAAGCTCATGGAAATTCCCCAAGCTAGAAATGACAACCTACCCACTTCCTCAACCATCTCACTGAAGCTCTGACTCGGTATACTCTCTTAGAATCTACCTACCTCCCCAGCAGGAGCCACTGTCCTAGCAACTCATCTTATTACCCAATCAGACCCTGACATCAAAAAGAAATTTAAAAAGACAGCCCCCAAACACTCATTAAAGACCTGGTAAATATGGTCTTTAAAGTTTTCAATGCTTGAGAAGAACAGGTGGAATCCAATAGGGAGACTCATGCCCAACAGAAAGCAAATCTGCAAATGCAAGCCTCAATTGCTGCCCTGCAGCTGGCAGTGGTGAAAGGTCAGAAAACACCTGCTTATTGAAAAAGCCAGTTAACTCCTGATGTATTCTTTCAGTGTGGCAAAGAGGGCTATTGGTCTAGCCATTGCCCTAAACCTCACCTTCCAACATGACCTTGTCCTATCAGTGAAACCACGAGTCATCAGAAGGTCGACTGCCCTTTGGTGACTAGCCACAGTAGGACAGCACCTCTACCATATCCAGTCCCTATCCGGCAGGCCTTCTATGCCTAGCTGCTGAAGATTGAAGATGCCCAGGTTCAATGACCCTATCATCCTTGCCGAGCCCAAGATAACCCTTCAGGATGTGGGTAAGCCAGTTTCCTTCCTGGTTGACACAGGGGTTACCTTTTCAGTACTGCCTTGTTTCTTGTATCCTATTTTCCCTTCCTAGGTCTCAGTAATGGAGATTTATGGCCTCCCTTCGAAGCCTCCTACCACTCAATCTCTACTCATTACCCTCAACAAACAAATACTCACCCATTCCTTTCCACTGATCCCTACACGCTCAACTCCATTGCTAAGTGGAGAGTTCCTGTCTAAAACTAAGGTTGTGTTTCACTGGAAGTCAAACAAACCTAGTTCACCTGACCAGCCTTTTGTTGTATCCCTTTTAGTAATTCTTCCTTCCAACCACTCCCCCCATTTTCCTCTACCACCAGATGTTGTCAACCCTGTTGTATGGGTTATTTCCACTCAATATGTAGCCTCTCATCACCAACCTGTTCTTGTCACCCTGAAGGACCCCTCCTCTTTTCCCAGAAGACCCCAAATCCCTATCTCTGCACATTGCCAAGGCTTAAAACCTACAATTACCTGCTTGCTCTCTAATAGGCCCCTTATCCCCATTAACTTTCCGTGTAACACCCCAATCATTCCAGTTAAAAATGCTGATCGATCCTACCATCTAGTCCAAGATTTGTGGCTATTTAATGCAGAAGTTGTCCCTATCCACCCAGTTGTTCCAAGTCCCTATGACTTGTTATAAAATATCCCTTATCCACTACTCATTTCTCTGTTCTGGACCTTAAAGATGTCTTCTTAACTATTCCTTTAGACCCCAGCTACTATAACCTTTTTTGCATTTGCTGCTATAAACTTTTTTGCATTTACAAAGGAAGACCCTCACATAAATACTACTTCCCAGCTAGCCTGGACTGTGCTCCCACAGGGTTTCTGAAATTCACACCATCTCTTCAGACAAACACTGGCCAAAGGTCTTCTAGATTGCCCCTTATCCCTTAGTGTTCACCTGCTATATATCAATGAACTGTTATTGTGCAGTCCCTCATACCAGAATTCAAACTCACACTGCTCAACTTCTCATTTTCCTGGCCTCCAAGGGATACAGGTTTCCCCCTCCAAGGCCCAACTGTCATGTATCTTGGCCTCCCATTAACCCCCACCATTAGAAGTCTGACAGTCAATTGGCACAGAGCCATTGAGAGCCTCAAGCCACCTCAAACTGCTGATCAAATCCTCTCTAAATGGCGAAGGCCACACCACAAGGTCCCCTAGATTCACCCCAAATAGTTAAAGGGGCCTTTCTCAAGCTCCAATAACTCCTTTTACAGCCCCCATCCCTTACTTTACCAAATTTCCTAAACCCATTTAACTATGCACTGATTTTTTTTAAAAAAGGTATTGCTGTCAGCATTTTGGCTCCACCTTTTGGACCCACGTTTACCCCATTGCATACCTATCCAAGCAGCTTAATATCAAGACCCGGGGTGACAACCTTGATTACAAGCTCTAGCAGCAATGGCTCTTCTCATTAAAGAAGCACTTAAACTTACCTGGAGAAGACGCCTGTGTGTCTTCTCAAGTCATCAGCTTCAAGATCTACTTTTACGCCCATCAACAAATGAATGGATAGAGAAGCTGTGGTATATTCACACAATGGAATACTATGCTACATTGAAAAACAACTCATGCAATATTATTCAAAATGGTTGACTCTGGAAAACATTATGCTGAGTGAAATGTCCCAGTCACAAAGGGACAAATATTGCATGGTGCCACTGTTGTAGAATGGGACTGTCTTTGGGGTTGGGGAGAGACTGAGTAAGATGGGTTCAATAATGTATGCTGC
>NW_006399848.1:4281290-4296548 GCF_000299155.1 Elephantulus edwardii
AAAAAAAGATCTACTTTTACCCCATTTTCTATCTTTACTTTCTCCTGGGTGGGAACACAAATTCCACCTACTTTTCCTCAAAAACCCTGATATTTGCCTTTCTCAATCACCATCCCTCAATCTAGCCACTCTACTCCCAGTAAACTCCTCAACCTTTTTGTCCACAGCTGCCCTGAAGTCCTTGAAGATATGAGCTCTTTACATCCCTCTCTATCTGACCATTTCCAAATCCAGACCATACTCTGAAGACAGCAGCTCTTGTATGACCTCTGGAGATTACCATCAGGCAGCCTATGCTGTATTCTCCATAAGCAAGGTGTGGGACGCAGCAAAACTTCCCAAGGGCATGACCTTACAAAAAGCCAAGCTTATTGTCTTAATGAGAGCCCTACATCTAGCTAAAGGCCTGATTGTCAACATTTACACAGATTCTAAATATGCCTTTTTAATTGCTCATTGCCACACTGCTATCTGGTGCGAGAGAGATTTTATAACAACAAAAGGTTCACCTATAGCTAAAAACGAGCTGATTATTCTTTTGTTAAAAGCTCTCTTACTGCCCAAACAGGTTGCTATAATTCACTGCAAAAGACATCAGTGAGATTTTTCTCTTATCACCAAGGGACACAACAAAGCAGCCCTTATAGCAATAACTTTAGCCTTAAAACCACATCAACAACAACAGGCCACCCTCATCCTGTTTTTCACTATTCTAGATCTCCATCACTGTGGAAGAAAAGCAGTCTCTCCTCCAGAATGAATGTCACTTTATTCCCAGTGCATGGAATATGGTAAATGGAAAAGCCGTTTTCCCTCAAGAACAAGAAGCAGATATTGTAACACAGGTGCATCAGTCCCTACATATAGGAACCAAAGCTCTTTTAAAATTCCTCCAACCTTTAGTTCATTCCCCTTCCCTGACTTGGACCATTGAATCAGTGCAACACAGATGCCTTACCTGTAAACCAGTAAATACGCAAAGGAACATCCAGCTCACACCTCACACACATCACCTCCGAGGACACATATCTGGACAAGATTGGTAAATTGATTTCACACACATGCCAACTCACAAAAAAAAATAGTATCTCCTAACTATAGTAGATACTTCTCCAGATGGGTTGAAGCCTTCTCTACCTGGCAAGAAATAGCAGATGAGGTCACTGAAGCCCTACTGCAGCGTATCATCCCCAGGTTTGGCCTCTCTACTTCTACACAATCAGACAATGACCCTAGCTTCATCTCCAGAGTCACCCAGCAAGCATCCTCTAGTTTGAGTATCAGCTTGAAGCTACACATACCATATTGTCCCCAGTCTTTAGGCAAAGTAGAGCACATGAATGAACTCATTAAACCCTATCTTACTAAGCTGACTGTCAAGTTACACAGATCTTGGGTTGACTTACTTCCTATTGCCTTAGCCCATATCTGAGCAACAACCCACTCATCATCATTTCTGAGCCCCCTTAAACTAATGTATGACCATTTCTGCTGAACCACAACTTACCTGCTAAACCCCCTCTTTTGCCTTCTTTATCCCTCCTCCTCAGGCAATTAATTACTCCAGGAACACACAGAGACCACTGCATACCCAAATCCTTGTCTGAAAGTCCAGACCAAACCACTGAAGTTGTTCCAGGAGATGTCATTCTTATCAAGTGGCTTGTGCCCAAGTCTCTCCAACCACTCTGGGACAGACCGTAAACTGTGATCTTAACTACCCCAACAGTGGTTAAGGTCATAGGTGACCCTCACTGTCACCACCTCTCTCAGGTCAAACATGCTGCTTTCACTGAGCAAGTTTCCTACACCTCTCAGATGGAGAGTCCCACTACTCTTCACTTCACTCAGCACCCAAGCCCTTGGTAATTCTTAGGTATGGAGGCTTAAAGTAAGAGAAACTCCCATGCAGCTGTCTACTCCAGCCACATACCTCATTGGCTCAGCAAGGATGCTGAACAGCAATCACCATTTCAGTACCACCTAAGGCAGTTTCATCCTATAGACGACCCTTTGCTTGCTTTCTATATGACCAAGCCCACTCATTCTGTCAGTGGTGGCCAGAAAAATATGGGGGTTGTCCATATTGGTCATGCACAATCCATGACATTTATAATACCAGAGGTTTTTATATTGAGCAGGGACACTTCCACCTTCATATCTCAGACACTGACTATATTCTACCGAATTTAGTTCCTTGCCCTCTAACACAATACACATAAGCAAAGAATACCAACACCCAAGTACAGGTCTCCAATAACATTCTCCAAGCTGAGCAGACAATGATAGAGCAAGTCTCTAGAGGGCCACAAACTTTGCAGGCCACGACCTGGGTACAAATTATACCGAACACCTTACTGTTAGATCCACACAGTGTCGCCCCAGAGGAACATCTCCATGTATGCAATTAACAAAGAGCGCTTTAATATGCAGAACAGTTTTCTGCATGCAGAGGTTCCTTCCCTTAGTGTACAGGTGGAGAGAGCCCCTGAGTCCCCCGGCGACTGTTTTAAGACCTTCTAGGGTGCTTTTGTCCTGGGTGGGGTGATTGGAAACATGGTTGGTAGGTAGGGGGATCAGTCATGTGGGTCGGCTTTTGATTGGTCGGCTACTTTGCTTGCTTCTGCCCTTTCCCTACCAGGCATACATTTTTCCTCGTGTCATGTAGGGCCAGGTAAACGAGTTAATTTTAAACTCTGCAAGGACAGTTAAGACTCTGCCCGATTGTGAACCTGTGTTTGTTCTACCCTTTATTGACTGCTTTTTAAACTAAGAGTTTTTATTGCCCGCTTCTGCCTCTGGAATTAATGAGTACTTTTCAAGGTTGGGTTTGAGTCAGGCTTTATTTAGGTAGGTTCTGGACACACAAACTGGGATTTATGCTGTCCCCTCACTTACTATTCCTTAACCAAAGTCAGATGGTAATCAACCTTTCCCATTGTTTCCTGTTTGCCTCTTTACAATGACCTTTGCTAGCAGCAATATCAATCAATTGCTCTAGACCACACTTTACCAAAACACCTCAAGCCACTTCATCAGCCCAAACTAAGTGCTTCACCATTCCAGGATACATCTCCCTCTGGGAACCAGAGCCTGATTAGCAGACTAAGCCCTCTCACATCTGCTACATAATTTCCTCATTTGCACCCTCTGCAATGGAACATGGGAGCTGTATAACAAAATGTTAGCATAAACAGCCACACCATAGCTGAATCAGGACATTTTTGGTGCAATGAGATGCTACACAGATGCATAAATTCCACCACAAGGGGGCCATGTTTCTCTGTAACAATTGTACCCCAGTTCACTGTCACCACCTCTCTCAGGTCAAACATGCTGCTTTGATTTAACCTGGCTCCTCCCTGCTTTCTGAATAAAGAGAGTGAGTGGCATTTCTCCCAATCACGGAAGGATTCTGTCTAGCCTTTGTTGCCACAGCCAGAGGGCTGGCAGGGGGAGCACTTGGCCATAGTATTATTTTGGCCCAGAACTTTGAAGACCACTTTCAGTTAGCCCTAGAAACAGGATCAACCTCCCTAGCCTCCCTCCAATATTAGCTGACATCACTAGCACAAGTCACACTCTAAAATCTGAGAGCACTAGAGCTCCTGACTTCGGAGAAAGGGGGCACCTGTTTGTTCTTGAAAGAGGAATGCTGCTACTATGTGAACAAATCAGGACTGGTAGAAGAAAAGTTTCTAAGCTAACAAAAGAGTTTAAAAACAGACAGAAGAGTACAAGCCTTCTCCCAAATTGGCTTGGAAATACATTTCTAACCATGGTTCTTTCTTTTCTAGGACCAGTAGTAACCATAAGCATATTGTTATTAATCACTCCCTGCTTTTTAAATTTTTACTTCACAGAACTGTTCCATGTAGTTTTAAGCCTAGGACATTTTAGAAGCAGGATTTCTCTGCCTGGTCTGCCTTTCAGAGCACCTCTGAATGGGTTCAACCACCAGCTTTCTGACTACTAGCTGAGCACACAGGGGGGTCTGATAACTTATTAGATAAGAAGTTGTGCTGCCAACCAAATGACAAGCTGTTCAAATCCACTGGATGCTCCATGGGAAAAAGATGGACAATCTCCTTTTGTGCCATTTACAGCCTTTGAAAACCTGCTGGAGAGTCAGCTATGAGCAGGTTTCAACTTGAGGGAAAGGAGTTTTTTTAGTTTGTTGATTTTTGGTGCTTTTTGGTTTGGGGTTTTTTTCAGTTGAGCATGATTTGTGTCACCCAGACCTGCTTGAATTTTTATTTGCTCTCTCATTCACATTGCTGTCTAGTTGGAATAGACTTAGAAGTAAACCTCCAGCGATTTTCAGAGGCTGAAAATTTAATTAAGCATTAGGAGACCATCTTTCTCCCATGGAGCAGTGGGTTAGGAGTACAACTTCCTAGAGTCTGTGCCACCAGAGTTTCTTAAACATTAAATAGTCTCTCCAAAATCATTTTAACAAAAAATTATTCTCTAAAGAAAAGAAAGTATCCTATTCTGAGGTAATATATCTAAATAGAGAAAACTCAAGCACACTGAGTAGCTTTGATCTGTAGCCACATCCACCATCTTGTTCAATGAAAATGCACAATATTTGTTATATCTCTATTTCAAAGATATTTTAAGGTATTTTTTAAATAATAATAAAAGGTTTGGTTTATTTGGTTGGTTTTTTGATATGAGTGGTCCCCACCTTCTTATTCCAAGCTAATAAAACTCCATATGACTGATTTTTTTCCCTAGCAAAATTGTTTTTACACTAGTGAAATTCTGTCAACATTTTCAGATAGAAGAGAATATAGACAATTCTCTGATTACAGCTGTTTTCTTTTTCCATTTATTGCCTGGATAAGTAAATCACCAAAATATTTGTAAGCCAGGTCTAGCTGTAATAGAGAAAGTGAAACAAAGATTGACTGGTTTCTCTGAGCACTGACTGCATGCAAAATCCCAATATTGTAAGTTCTCAACATCTAAACTTTCCACATTCATGAGTCCCCATGCAGGGTAAGGGGACCAACTGAGATTTTTACACATGAGGGGACGATGAAAGAGATGAGAGCCTATAAGAGGGGATAACATCACTCAAGTATCTAAGTAAATACTCATTAAAGTCCTCATTTGTAAACTACAACTCCCTCTACAAGAATCAGTGACCATCTGGCAGGCTTAATGAAAGACCAATCTAAACTATTTTGATCTTAATTGGACTTCAATCTGAGCACTTCTAAGGAATGAAAAAAATTACTATTCTACATACCAGTTTTCCCCACTGTTGCTTTCTCAGTGACGCTTCATTTAACCTCAGATACTAACTCATCAAGTCAGTGATATATTTTGGGATCTCTAATTTCCTAGTTTCTCCTCTCTTCCATATTTCTGATTATGTACAGACTCATAAATTTTATGAAACCTGTTGAACTAATTGAATTAAATTCATTGAAATTACTTGTACCCATCAAAAATGAAAGTATATCTAGTAAACTTTTCTCTTTTCTCACAATAAAAGAAGGAGAAAAGGCATTACCTTTTATTCTAACACTGGAATTTTAGAAAATAAATTGCTGTAGAATTTATTTATGCTAATAATGTTACAGTTACAATCTTACTTGCTTAAAGGAAAACCAATTCCAGTTCATTTAATTTGTCAAATTCTCATTAAATGCTTGTAAGTAACATATACACCGTATCTCCGTGCTAAGTGTTATGTAGCTATGTAGAAAATATCAACACACATCTATGTGCTAATTCGTACACATATCTACAAATTATTTTAACTCAAGGTTAATATGTCAAAAGAAACACTAAAAAGTAACATTAAAACATATTTGGTTACTAGTTTTGTTTCCTGCGATGTGGGTTTAAATGAGTTTCTTGTATCAGACATCTCTAACTAATAAATAATTAATAACTAAAATAAATAGTCAATTATCAAGCAATTCCTGAGTTAAAAACAAGATGTAGAAAAATGGAATGAAAAGATAAGCAATTTTTTTATATAAACTATAGGGTAAAGCTTATCTCTATTTCCATATAAAAACACACAGATTTAGGTCTAGAGAAACATAGGAAGCAAACAGAGGAGGATTACAGATTTGACTGATTATAGGTTTGAGATATTGAATGACAGTTTGAAATAATATAAAAGCTTGCACTGACAAATTAGATTCACAATGATCAGCGATCTTACCCAGAATCACAGCATATTAACTATTCATGAAGAGACGAAAAAAATGGCAACAGAGAAACAACAGTACCATTTCCTAGGTCATTTCATGCTGCCCTATAATCTGCTGCTTTGGTCTACAATTCACATATGAGCTTTAAGTGAAGCATCAAAAGCATAACGTTCATGAAAAGAAAATATATCTGTCATAAAACATCTCTGTTTTATATATCAATGGCTATGCAAATTTACATGATGTTTTCCAGGTAACCATGCCCCATGCACTAAATAATTTCCCGGTTTATTTAACATAAGCAAACCTAGGAAGCACTGGTGACCTAGTGGCAAAAAGCTTCACTGCAATCCTGAACGCATGTGGTTCTAATACAGCAGCTGCTCTACGGGAGAAAGATGGGCAATTTTCTCCTGTGTGATTAACAGCATCTGAAATCCTGCCGGAGGGTCAGTTTTGAGTTATTTCTGACTTGATAATACACAACAACAAGGCAGACCAGATACAAATGTTAAAATACTCCATGGGTATGAATTAGAAAATAAATCTTCAGCAGATAAATATCATTACTGTGTTTACTGTATCTATCTCTAGAATGTTGATAAGGAGTTTTAACCATCATATTTATTTATTTTAATGGATATTCTACAGCAAAAAGAGAAGCTTCACAGTTTTGTTCCTAACACTTCTTGATTTTAATGAAATTATTTCCTATCCAGATTTTTACCTCTATCAATATCCCCTTAATATTTATGTCTTAGAAATCTTTTCAATTTACAATCTTTTTATACAAAACAATAATCTTACTAACTTCTTGACAACCACCATAATCTGAGTTAAAATTCCCTCTACAAAACATGTCTACATTCTTTCCCGAGTCTGTAGATAATCTTTTGCCTATTTCATGGCTCTTTTTTCACTATAACCATTAATCATTTACAAGTATTGATAGGACCATTTGTGTGTGGGATCTTTTCTAAAACAAAACCAAATTTCACTTCAAATCTCTGAGGAGAAAGATGTGCCATATCCCGAGTGTGATTTACAGCTTCAAATAGGCTTAGCTTTGAATAGATTCTTATCTAATGGGAATTTGTTCAAATCTCTGAGGAGAAAGATGTGCCATATCCCGAGTGTGATTTACAGCTTCAAATAGGCTTAGCTTTGAATAGATTCTTATCTAATGGGAATTTGTTTTGAGTATTTGATAATTCAACCAATTAACATAATCCCTTAGTATACCAAAGGAGTGCTGGTAGCCTTGTGGTTACGGTATCCAGATGTTAATGGAATGGTTGGCAATTCAAATTCCCAGCCAATAAATGGGGGAAAGCTCAGACATTCTGCTCCCATAAATATTTATAGCCCTAGAAACCATGTAGGACTGTTCTACTCTTCTGCAAGATCAGTATGAGTTGGATTAGAATCATTGGCAGTGAGTTTGGTTTCTTAGGGGATTTTGGTATTCAATAGAATATAGAAGATTAATGTGCAATGCACCAAGAAATCAGTTAAAATTATAGTCTAATCTTCCATTCTTTCCCAATAAAAACATGACCCCATGTCATATTCATAATGACTAGAGTAGTAATTAGGTGTCATTGTTCAGGGCAATCTAGACTAACTATGATATTTAATTTTACTAAATCTAGGGAGCAATTAGTGGCCTAGTAGGGAGCACTGGTGGCCTAATGGTAAGAAGCTGTGCTGCAATCCCAAAGGCCCATGGTTTGAATCTTCCAGCTGCTCTGCAGGAGAAGGATGGGCAATGTCCTTCCATGCAATTAACTACCTCTGAAAACTCCCAGGAGGGTCAGCTATAGGTCTGTTCCAACATGATGGTACACATAACAAGAAATCTTATAGGATACAGATGGAACTTAAGTGGCATAGTAAATAAGTGCTCAGATGCTAACATAAAGGTCAGTGGTTCAAACCTAATATCACCTTCCAGGACAAAGATGCAACAGTATGTTTCTGTAAAGACTTAGCCTGAGAAGCCCTCTGGAGTCATTCAACTCTGTCTTATAGGGTTGCTATGAGTCAGAATTAACTCTGTGGCAATGGATATATCCTAGATACAACAGTGCAGTAATTTATGGAAACACACTTCGTTTTCTCATCTATATTTCTTATTACTGGAAAAGTCAAATAACATTCATTACTACTATATGTCTATAAGGAACTCTAGTAGTCTAGGGGTAAGGTGTCACACTGTCAATCCTAAAGCAGGTAGTTTCAATCAACTAGCTGCTCCAAAGGAGAAAAATGGACAACTCCTTCTGTGAGACTTACAGGGTCTGAAAATCCACTAGAAAGCCAGCTATGAGTAAGTTCTGACTGGTTGGCACATAACAACAATATATTGAATAGGCATGACACAATGTTTAATCAAAATCATGTCTCTCTCTTCTCCCTACCCCCCTCATTCTCTCTCTAGCATTACTATTGAATCAGAACCAACTCACTGCTGGCTATCCTGGGGATTCTTGAAGACTCTAAATCTCATGGGAGGAGACTGCCCGTCTTTCTTTCTCGGAGCCACTGGTGGATTCAAATGACCTTTGGGTTCACAGCACAGCTACCTATGGATTATGCCACCGGAGTTCCCAAACCACCTATAAGGAAGATAAATTTAATTCTTTACCCATGATACATAAGTCATTCACTCCCATTTCTGTCAAGTCCAATGCATTGTAACTCTTCACCAGGTTTTCATGGCTATAAATTTTACCTGGGGGAAAGTGTCATATTTCACCAAGAGAGCAATTTAATGCTGATCTTACATTTGGCAGTCCAACATGTAACCCACCGAGTCATCAGGGCTGCTTAACTGAGTCATTAAAACCAAAACCAAACCTACTAACATGAATCGTGTCCAATACACAGCAACTATTCATTGACTATCTGAGGCTGTTAATCTTTTTTTTTATTAATTTATTTATTTTTCATTTCAATGAACATCTACAGAGATTTTGGAATTCCATTCATTCATTGTTGCACCCTTTTCCCCGCACAACCCCCCCACCCCTGTTTGCTCCTCTCCTCGAAAAGCAAAAGAAAAATGAGGCTGTTAATCTTTATGGAAGAAGACTGCTCATTTTTCTTCCTCAAAGCAGCTGGTGAATCCAAACCACAAGTCTTTAGTTAGCACCCCAAAATATTAAAGATCAATAAAAGCCATGCTCTTCAGTGATAGGCCATCACAGCTGCCATAATTTAGAAGCGACAATTTAAAACAAAACAAAAAAAAAAAACCCAATGCAAAACTCGGTACTATTAAGTCAGAACCTACTCTCAGCTGACCCTCTGTTGTGTTTCTGAGGAAGATTACCCATCTTCTTTCCTCAGAGCTTCTAGCAGATTTAAATTTCCAGAGAAGTGTAGCCTTTGAATTAGCAACCCAGCCCCTTATGGACTATGTCACTAAAGCTCCTGAAAAATATCCTCCAATAAAAAATCTTGTGTATTCCATAGGGATATTGATTGAATATGTACTACCTTCAAAATCTGCTTCACCTGACTGAACAAGGAGGCCTCACATAAGGTCATTTGTACAGTGGACTCCATTTATATATCTTTGTGTGCATTCCATCCACTTTCACATTTGACATATTTATTCATAGAGGCTGCGGAAACACCCCTATGCTTACCCAATGGCAACAATCTACTTTCATTCATACCATAGTTTATGTCTTCTTGTTTTTGTATGCTGTTGATTTGAAACTCATATCTGACAATCCAGCAGGTTTTCAGAAGCTTTAAATTACATAGGAGAAGACTGTTCATTCTTCTCCCACAGAGCAGGTTGTGGATTTGAAGTACATGCTTTTAGGATTGCCCCACAGCTTCTTACCACTAGGCCACCAGAGCTCTTAATTGATGTCTTAGCATCTTGATTTATGATTACAACAAATGGTATTGAGCATTCTCCATCTTGTAAGATTCATTGGTAGTATTTTCCTTCAGATTAAATGGAGACAACAATTTCTCCTAGAATCTAAAGAACGGGAAAATTTGAGAAAAGAAATAACACAACATCCACTAAAGAATTAACTATCTGATAGCTAACTTTAGCTACCATTAACTCATTGTTTTTAGGTTACATTAACCATTTTGAGGTTTTCTTTTTTAGTCTACCTAAGAAAAATACCCTAAGTCAGCACCAGAATAACAGAGTTAGCTAAAGACCATAGTTCTCTTGCTCAAAAGCTTTGTGGTGAACACAGTACAATTGCATTCTTCTCTGGCTATATGAACTATACTTCACACACACACACCATGTTTCCCTGTTTGTTTCCAGTTATTATCTGTTTGACCCCTCCCTTTACACTAGGTACTATTTGACCATAATCTGTTGCCATTTAGTTGAGTACAATTCCTAGTGACCCTATGGGACAGAGTAGAACAGCTCCCCCAAGTTTCTAAGATTCTAAATTTTTACAAACATGATCTGTTATGTTTGAAGTAGGTTCAAACTGCTGCTCTTTTAGTTTGTATTAAGCCCTTAAACATTGGGTCACCAGGGCTCTTTCATCTTTATTTCCTAACACTTCTTCTTGGCCACATTTCTGGGATCATCAACCCAAAAATCTATTCAATAATATCAGTAAATTTCATTCAATAGTATCTGGGTTTAGAGATGTACCCTTTCCTAGTCATTAATTTTAATAATTCAGACCAACAGAAAATGTGCTGTAAGTTTGTAGCTAACACTTTGTTTCCTATAGCTTAAGAAAAATAAGAGTGATGACAATATAATGGGCCAAGGTAAGAATATTACAATAAGAACAGAGAAAAATGCAAAACAATCATCTTAATCCAATTTTCCCCAGGATTAAAATTCACTAAAATGATAGCTTTATTTCATTTGTCTCAAAGTTTCTGACTATTTTTAATTATATCAATATTCCATTATGAAAGAAATATGTAGGTTGGGTTAAAACATACAGCAGACATAAACCGCCTTTGAGACTTTTTTTTTTTAAAAAAAAAAAAAAGGAACCTCCTGGTATAAAGAAGTTCCACCATTGACAATTAAGAGCAGGAGTTTTGCTTTTTTTAAAAAAAAAAGAAGTAAAGCCATGTTTCTAGGAGTAGAACTTCTGCAGTCATTGTCTGACCATCATACTGAAGTGTCTAAAAACTTGGAAAAATCACTTGTCTCTGGTTTGTTTCTTGAGCAGAGAACGCAATTGTGTTAGTTTTATTTCCCATTTTGCTTTGCTGCTTTAGGAAGATATTTTCCCTTAATGGCTTTCTATCACTTACAAAATGAAGTCACAACCCACTGGCCAGGTGCATAAAGACCATTACAATCTGCCCCAAAACATAGCTACATACCAACTCCTACTACTCCCTTTATGTCTATGACTCATGAGTCAGATAAAAACAACTAATAGGTTGGATTTGGTCCAGGAACTATAGTTTGCCAATACCTGATATAAAGTGTATGTACACCACAGTGAATGGCTCAGCATTTCCCAAATAAAGTCTGTTCCGGTTTAGTGCCTTTGCACACTATGGTCCCTGTGCCTTGAGCATCTTTGCATCTACACACATAGTCTATATCTCCCATAACAAGTTCATCAAACTTGCTCACCTATCACTTCCCTCCCTAAAGTTATTCCTTCTACAATCTTCTCACATCAATTAATTTCAGCTCTTACATTCAATGACTTAAACCAAGCACTCTACTTCCCCTTGACTCTCACAGCTGACATTCAATCCATAAGTAAATATTTCCAGATTTTCTTCAAAATATATTTTTAATCCTACACATTTCACCACTATAGACATCATCACTTCTCAACTGTCTATATTCTCTCCTACACCATATGCTATATTTAACACAGATGTCTTCATGGTTCTATTAAAAAAATATGCTGCTATTCTTCTGCTCAAAGATCTTCCAAAAGTTAACATTTCTCTAAACTTAAACTCATTGCTATCAAATCATAACTGCCTCAGAGCTGATCCTCCAGTGAGTTTTCAGAGGCAACAAATTGCACAGACGGTGACAGCCCACCTTTCTCCCTCAGAGCAACTGGTGGATTTGAACCAAATGACTTTGGGTTGGCCCTAGAGCTCCCTACATGATAGAAAATGTCCACTTATTATTTCTCTGAACCCTTCTCACCTCCATTCACTCTTCTCTTGTGACTAGTTTCCCTTCTGAAAGCAAGGTTCTCTTGCTACTCTTATTACCCGTGCCTAGAATGTCTTTTGCCACAATTACTTACCAAAAATGCTTGTCTTATTCAGGTCTTTGCCCAATAGCAAATTTTTAGAAGGGCCATTTTAAATATAATTTTAAAATTTCAAATTCCATTACTCTAAATATATTTTCCATTCGGTTTTATTTTTTCTTACACTTCTATACTTTGTTATACATGATATGTTTTATTTTAGAGTTTGTCATTTGTTTCTCACCATGCACATGTAAGCTTCATGAGGTCAGAAATTTTGCTTGGTGGTCACTATCTTCACTGCCTTCACAGAGGCTAAAATGTCAAAGTTCATTGGTCACTTGCTATGTGAATGTTTCTATTAATTAATTCTGATTGTCACACCCCACCTTCACGTGTATATGTTTTGAATGTCTCTTGAAATTTCATTATTGTGAGAAAGTAATTAAAATCAAAGAAAAGCAGGTTCATATGAAATCATATAAAATCCTATTAAAAACTCAAAATAGACTCTGCTCTGTGAATATAAAACAGTATTAACTTCACAGAGTCTTAAAAGGGGGTTTAAGAATATTAAAGATATAAACAACATTTCCTGGAAGTATTTAAATAAAATTGATGGTATCTGATTTATGTCAATGACTTTAAGAAGTGAAAACATTTCTTTGGAATGCTATTTCTTCTATAGTTAAAATTATTAACTCAAATTTCCAGTGCTATTAAACCAGGTTACAAAACAGCAACCTTTATGCAATAAGTGGTTAATCAAACTACCCAAGATCTCCTGAGGATACTTTCAAAAAATTAAATTAATTAGAAGCTGTTTTTCTACTAGCAAAGCCATATATGGCCATTGACCTCGAATAAAGATCTTGAACAAACTTGACTAAATCTGCAATATACAAGCAAGAAGTGTTTTTATGTAGTAAAGGTTTGTCCTATACTATAAAATGCATTTCATTAAATCTTGTTTCACTTTCACATATACTTCTTGCTAAAGATGTTAGTGTTGTTATATACTGTCGAGTAGGAACCAACTCATAGCTAACCCTCTAGTGGGTTTTCAGAGAAATTACTGCATGAGAGGAGAATGCCCATTTTTATTCCACAGAGCAGCTACTGTATTTTACCTGTGTACCTTTGGGTTGGCAGCACAATTCCTTACCACTAGGCCACCAGAGCTCCCTCTTGCTATGGTAGACCTCAGTTACTGAATCTTATTTGATTACTTTAACTTACTTGCAATTACCTTTATCTAATAAGTTTGACCCAAACTCTGAGGCAAAAAAAAAAAAAAAGCATCATTAAAAACAATTCAGTGATAAAAATCTACCAAATATCAGTATTTACCAAATTCATGTAAAATCAAATAGATTATAAATGAGTAACAAAAATTAAAACTTCAAAAGAAATAAAACAGAAAGGAAATTTTAGGTCAAAAATTACCACATAAATAAAAAATAAACCCTCTTTTTCAGGGAAGTATCAAAATCAGAATGACAAAATGTGAGGTTATCTTAAAAAGCCTGAAGATTTACCATTACAGCTTGCTTGTGCAAATTTCCATTATTTAAGAAAAATTGCCCATACCTACAACCCAAATAAAAACTGAAAACTTTTATCAGCCCCTTGATGAGATAAATTAATACCTTTCATGTACAGAAAATAGTGTTTTAACAGATGGGGAGTTCTGGTGAAGTAGCTAGCAAGGGTTAGTGTTACTAATCTAAAGATCACACATCCCTGTCTGGAATGCACCAGTAGTAGCTCTCCAGAAGAAAGGCCATCTCCTCTCTTTTTGCCATTTCAATTCAGGTTCAACCATGAGTCAGTTCCAACTCAATGACGATGAATAAGTGAGTGGATAAAACAGTGTTTGTAATAGATTTTGTATTCACTAAATGTAATTTAATATTAATTTGGGTGATGAGTCAAGTTTATTCACAAATTGGAAAAATGCATAGCCTACATGGATTGATATTCAGCATAAGTTCACAAAGGCACAGACAGGATTAGCCCACAGCATTTTCAGAGAACATCCATTTTACAAGAAAGTAAATAATAGAAAAGCTTTTCAATAAAACAAGCATTGGTAAACCATGCAGTTAATACATATTCACATGAGTATTTAAAATAATAGACGAAATTTTAAAGAAATGTTAGACTTTATGGAGAAGAGAGGTGGGCTATATTCACAAATTCAGTTCAATCTTTTCCTTTCAGGGATGTTATTGTTGTTGATTGCCTTTTAGTTGAGCACGACTCATAGTGACCCTATGAACAAAAGGCCTAAAGCCCCTCTACAACTATGGACATTTATCAAAGTTCATAGTTTCCAGAGGTATGTTATTTAGGAAGTGGATGCCACGCCTGTTTCCAATTTTAGAGATAGTGTGGTGAATTTTAGCAGGAACAAAAACAGAGGGAAAAGTCTAAGGCAAAATTTTGTGAAATTTCTTTATGCCTGCCAGTAACTCTTTCATGTAGATGAAGAGTTAATATTAACCACTTGCTCTTTCTAGCTTCTTGTGGGTAAGTATACTTTTCTCCCCCTAGTTGTCTTCCTTATCAAGAATGCTTGATATCCTGGGTCTGATGAAATAAACCTTCACTGGCCTAGTGGCAAGAAGCTGCTCTACAATCCCAAAGGCACACAGTTCTACTCTACCAGATGCTCCCCAGGAGAAGTATGTGCAATCTCCTGTGGGATTAACTGCCTCCGAAAGTTCATTAAAGGGTCAGCTTCGGGTCGGTTCTGACTCAATGGCACACAACAACAACAAAAATCCCTATGTATTACTCCTTTTTTATTTATTTTTTTAAGCCTTTAAAAACCCAATGCTTACTAATATCTACCTGCAATTCTTTTTTATACATATATATTTTAATTTATT
>NW_006399848.1:4296684-4305231 GCF_000299155.1 Elephantulus edwardii
CCCCCACACACACATCCCCCAACCCCACCCCAACCCCAAATATAATCCACTCTGCAACCCTCAATTCTTAAAATGCAATTCTTATTCATTAAAGCTTGATGAATAAATTCTAATTTGGAGATATATTTGCATCTTGATGAGAATATTGATAAGAAGGAAATTAAAGAAATTAATTCTGGTATTCTTTAGATGTTCTATAGAATTTAGTGTTTACCTCTTGATTACAAAACTTCTTCATAATTTACAAAATTTGCCTCAACTCTGCCTCTCATTTAAATCTGATTAATCCAGAAGACCTTATTCTAACTGTGGGTAGTTTACAGTGATTTATTAGAGGACACTGCTTATGAAAAAGAAAATTTCACCTTTAAAATATTTGTTTTCTTAGCAAATAAATTATCATTTTATTGAGACCATATGTCCAAGAATTATTCTGATTCTTCAGCTCTATTTTTCCAGTAAAAAAGTTACAACACTTTCAAGATCCTCCACAAATGTAATCTAATATTTAAAAAAAAAAAAAGTACCTTTCTTTCTATCTCTTTGGACATGGCGGAAGGGGAACTGGTGTGATACAGAGGTGTATGTTTTGAGCTAGAGGTAACTCAGTTTATAATGTCTATATTTTTTTCTTATTTACATTTTAATTATCTGTGTGCATTCTGTCTCTCATTCTCTCTCTCTGTCTCTCTGTCTCTCTCTCTCACACACACACACACTTTCTCTTGTTCTCCCTTCCTCCAAAATGTTACTTAAGATCAAAGTATGATTTCTACTTCATGTTTTTAGAAATGCAATTAATATAGATGCTGAGCTTATTGGGTAAATATAGCACTCAAGAGAAAATTTAAATCATAATGAATCCCAACCTGAAATGCAATTGAAGAGAGAGAGAGAGAGAGAAAGCTGGATGGTAAATGTAATAAAGGCGGGTTCTAGTTTAAGAAACCCTACATAAACATGAAACCCTGTGTTTAAGAAATCATCTTTACACATTCACCTAACAAAAGTACTCATTTTCAGAAAGAGTCACCACATCTCTTTGCAAAAGTATAATGTTTTAAATTACCTATTATATAAAGCAATGTGTACATATACATAAATACAACAGATGTGATTCTGCCTTCCAACTCCCCCTATTCCAAAAATATTCTTTCTGAATTTGTCTCTTAAATCTAAGAAGGGAGGGGAAAAAATTAATTCATTTAGCAGAAAGCTCCAAATGATGATTGAAGGATTTGGAAAAATATACAAAAGGAGGTCAAGAGAATAGATATTATTCAGCGTGTGGATTAAAGGTTGATTTCAGACAATTTAATAACAATCTATAAATAAGTGAAGGACTCTCACACAGGGTATAATCACCAGCTTCTCTTCAGCTCCAATTTGGACCAGAACAAGAGAGAAATAATATTAGAGGAAAGAAAAAACTCTTGATAACAGGAATTATATAATACTAAAATGGATATTAAAGTGAGTTGTAGATTCTTTGATCAGCAGGAGGGCTTTAAAATGAGGAACAAAACACACAGGCTGCCTAGAGTTAAAGAAATGGAGAAAATCACCTTTTAAGGTCTCTTCCAAGGTCTGAACTCAAAACTTTTAAGTAACTAAATGTAAGTTGCTTTGTTTTGTTTTGGTTGTTGTTGTTGTTGCTAAGTGTTTTCAAGTCACTTGTGACTTGTAGTGACCCTATGTACAGCAGCTCTAAACCCTGCCCTGTCCTGAGCTTGTCTCACTGACTCCAACACATCTACCCCAACTGCCCCAGTTACTGTATCAATCCATCTCATCCAGGGTCTTCCTCTCCTGCTCTGTCCCTCCACCCTTGTGAGCTTGATGTCCTTCTCCAAACACCAGTCCCTCCTGGCTATGTGCCCAAAGTACATGAGGCAGAGCTTCAAAATCCTAGCCTCCAGGGAGAAACCTGGTTTCACTCTCTCAAAGACCTATTTGTTTTCTTGGCAGTCCATTGTATGTCCAAGACTCTTCTCCAGCACCACAACTCAAAGGCATCTCTTTTTCTTTTGTCATCCTTAGTCATGTCCAGCTCTCTGATGCATAGGAAGTAACTGCAAAGACCATGGCCTGGATGAGGTGCACCTTGGTCTCTAGACTGATATTGTTGCTTCTCAGTACTCAGGAGAGGTCCCTGACAGCAGATTTTTTCAAGTGCAATTTGTCCTTTGATTTCCTGACTGCTGGTGCCAACAGTGTACAACAGAAGTTTTGGTTACATTCCAACTTTCTCTCATATTCTTCTTAGAGGTCTGCCATGTTGAAAATCACTTTCTGAGCATTAAATATGGGAATAAAGAAGCATACAAATAAATTTCATACAAATTTTGGAAAAACAGTTAGATTCTTTGATCCTTTATACCCAAGAGAGTTTTCAAAAAGCATAGTGTCTCCACCTCTGTAGCTCCTACTTCTCTCACACTTCAAAGGTGGTCTGTATTTAGATTAGAGAAAGTCCTTCCAGCCTCTGTTGTTTCTTCCCAAAGATTTGTCTGGAAACTTACAAGGATCAGGAAAATCAATGAAGTGAAAATAGAAGTATACCTGCAACACACTAATCTTAAGGTTAAAAGTATTACAATTCTTTTACTTTTCAAAAAGAAGAATATGCTGGGGGGGGGAGGGGTGGGAAAGGAGAAAAGAGCAACAATGAAAAAATGGGGGGGGGAAGTGTGTTACAATTCCCATTAAAATTTCATTCTGTTTTCAATAATCTCAGAATTAACAAAGGAAATAAAATTTATTGATGATGTCAGAATCTTTTTAAAAAATATAATAATTAAAACTAAACACCAGCAATGTGCTCACTTATAAGGAGCTAAACAGTTCACAAAGCAATATCACTGAGTTCCTGCCATACATTATTACAACCACTTGACTTTATATTTAATTTGTAATCACAGGTGTCACAGTAATAAATTGTTTGACTGCCAAGCAAAAGATCACCAGTTTGGATTCACCAGTCACAGCCTTAGAAACCCCGTGAGAGGGTTATACTCTCTGTATAACAGGCTCATTATGAACTATGATCAATTTGAAAACAATCAAGTTTAGGCTTCTGTTGTTGTTTTTACATTTCTTTATTAGTTTTCCCATAAAATAATGAAATTTTCAGCAAGGCAGAAATGTTTTTATTTTTCATTTTTGTATGACCAGAATACAAGAAAAAGTACTAGTATATAACAGGTGACTGATAGATATAGATATATATGTTATTGTTGTTGTTATCTGCCATCGAGTCGTTTACGACGCATAGCGACCCTATGCACAACAGCCCTAAACCCTGCTCTATCCTGCGCCAACCGCACTGCCTCTGACACACCCATCCCGATTACCCCAGTCACCGAATCAATCCATCTCATAGAGGGTCTTCCCCTCCTGCGCTGTCCCTCCACCCTCCCAAGCATGATGTCCCTCTCCAAGGACCCGTCCCTCCTGGCAACATGTCCAAAGTATGTCAGACGAAGCCCCAGAATCCTTGCCTCCAAGGAGTAGCTTGGTTTAATCCTCTCTAAGATGAGTCTGTTTGTTTTCCTGGCAGTCCATGGTACATTCAGTACTCTTCTCCAGCACCACAACTCAAAAGCATCAACTCTCCTTCTGTCCTCCCTAGTCATTGTCCAACTCTCTGATGCATAACAAGCGATTGCAAAGACCATGGCCTGTATCAGGTGCACCTTAGTCTCCAGAGAGACACTGTTGCTCCTGAGTACTTTAGAGAGGTCCCTAACAGCAGACTTTCCCATCGCGATAAGCTTTTTGATTTCCTGACTGCTGGTGCCAAGAGTGTTGACTGTGGAGGAGCCGAGCAAACTGAAGCTGTGAACAATCTCAATCTCTTCACCATCCATCCTGACGCTGACAATTGGTCCAGTGGTGAGAATCTTTGTCTTCTTGACATTGAGCCTCAGTCCATACTGAAGGCTGCAGTCCTTGACCCTTCGCAGCAAGTGCATGAGGTCCTCCTCAGTTTCAGCAAGCAGGGTTGTGTCATCTGCATAACACAGATTGTTAATAGATCTTCCACCAATCCTGATGCCACAATTTTCCTCATAGAGTCAAGCCTCTCAGATAATCTGTTCTGCATACATGTTGAAAAGGTATGGAGACAGGATGCATCCCTGGCGTACACCCTTCCCAATTTTGAACCATGCAGTTACCCTGCTCTGTTCTGACTACTGCCTCTTGGTCCAAGTATAGGTTTCGCATTAGCACAAGAGGTACACAGGGAAAACCGGTGGGAAGAGGTGCTTGGGGACAGGGAGAATGTGCTCCTGGGCGGAAGGGAAGCCTGGAAGCTGCACACAGAGGGAAGTCACCTCAGATAATAACGAAGAGGCATCTTTCAAAGGTACACAGGAAAAACCGGTGGGAAGAGGTAGATATATATATACTGAATACATTAATGAATATTTTACTTCTATATATGTAACTTATATTGCTCTTCTGCAGTAACTACTTGAAGTCCTCTTCACTTTCTGCAAGCAATTTTGTAATCTCTGCATAACACAGTTGTTGATGAGTCTTTCTCCAATCCTGATGTCACATTCTTCTTCACATAGTACAGTTTGTAAATGGTTTATTCTCCATACAGTTTGAATAGGTATGGAGAAAGGATATAAGCCTAATATACAACTTTGCTGATTTTAAACCATGCCATGTTCCTTTTCCTATTTGAAAACCTATTTTTGGATTATACATAGGTTTTGCATAAGCACAATTTTCTCAGATTCCCGTTCTCCTCAATATTAGTCATAATATATTATGATTACACAGTGTTCTGGAATTGTCTTTCTTCTCAATGCTATAATTTGTTATGATACATACAGTCAAATGCCTTTGCATAGTGAACAAACATAAGTAAATAGCTTTCTGATGTTCTCTACTTTCTGCCAATATCCATCTGACATCAGCAGTAATTACCTGGTGCCCAGCATCTGAATCTAGCTTGAATTTCTGACAGTTCTCTGTTGATACACTGTTCCAATCATTTTTTTAATAATCTTCAGAAAAACTTTATTTGTACATGTTACTAATTATATTATTTGATAATTCCCACATTCTGTTGGATCACTTGTTCACAAAAAGTAAAGAGGACATGAAACACTTATTGCAGAAGATCAAGGACTATCATGGCCTTCGATATGGACTATATCTCAATATCAAGAAAACAAAAATCCTTACCACTGGACCAATACATCATGATAGGCAACATCATGATAGATGGAGGAAAGACTGATATTGTCACAAGTCTGTCTTGGAAGAAATGTAACCAAGGTTCCCCTTAGAGGTATGGATGGTGAAACTTCATTTCACATACTTTGCACATGTTTTTAGCAGGGTATTAGTCTTTGGTAAAAGACATTATGTTGGGAAAAGTGGAAGGTCAGAGGGAGAGGAAGACCCTCATCAAGATGGAATAGCACAATGACTAACAATAGACTCAAGCACATTAGAGATCTTAAGAATGGCACAGGGTAGGGCAAGGTAGAGATGTATTGTTCATAATTTTAAAGGAAGAAGTATCTTTTTAGCCTAAAAGGAACAATTGAAGGAGACTGGACAATCAGACTGGAACCTTGGATGGTCTCTTAGTTTGCAGGGACAATTGAGGAAAGCTTCCTTATCAAGTTTAGATCCTTTACCTGTTACATTTTGCCTCACCTTGCAACCTACAGCTGAGCATCTCTCTTCTCACCTTGTATATAGTATGACCTTTACAATGAATAAGAAGGAAACTGTTAAATACTTTAAACTTTAACTGAATTATTGCTGTTTTTTCTGAATCTCAGACTTTCTTATTCCTCCCCCTCTATGCTTTCCGTTTTACATAATGTGCTATATTCAAGTATTTCCCCCTGAGGCAGTTCAGACCTGAAGGCAGAGATTCAGCAAGTGCAGCATCACAAGACCCAGAAACACAGTAGAACTGTGGAGGCTCTTCAAAGTGCTCCCTCTCAACAACCTTTAACTCTACTAAGAGGGGGTCATGCAAGTGACCTCTTCATGACCTTTAAGAGACCAAACACCTTGAAAGAGCATGTTCCATGATAATCAAACAGGTAACCATAAAGAAGTCGTACTGAAAGAACAAAACCTACAGCAAATGCCCTGACTCACTAACTAGTTGGAAAGCTGCCTTGAAACATGACAATTGATATTCCATAAATTACTGGAGTTTTATTTTTTTACAATGTTTTCAGTGCAGGCTGCTTGCACCTACTGATTTGCATTTTTCCTTTTCTGATGAAAACCCCACCTTTCCTTCCTAAAAGTGCTGAATGAACTCGAGTTTTTCTCCAACCCCTTGACTTAGCCTATAATTCTCTCTTCTGAACTTTTCCTTACTGAGACAGATTTGGGAAAGTCATGCCCCTGTCTCCTACATGCTAACATAGATAAGAAAACTACCTTCCCCACTCTGACACCTGTCTCTAAGGTTGATTTTTCTGGAAGCAGCTGGCAGAACCATGGTTTCCCAGCATCAAACATATCATCCCGTTAATCCCACACATAAAAGTCTCATTCAACTAAAGTTTGTGAAGTTGATGTCAATACGCCTCATGGCATGCTGTGTAATGTGTTGAGATGGTTACTGAAAGATCGGTAGTTCAAACCCTCCATTCACTCTGAGGAAGAAAGATGAGTAGCCTCCTCTTCACACCAGCCTCCTGAGCCATTGTTACAGTTACTATGCCAATCCCTCCTGTGTACCTTTCCAGCATTATGTCTTTCCCTAAGAACTGGCCCCTCCTGAAAATATGCCCAAATTATGTGAGATGAAGTTTCACTATCCTTACCTCTAAAGGAACATCGTGGTTTTACTTTTTTCCAAGTCAGACTTCTTTGTTCTTTTGGCAGTCCGTGGGATATTCAGTACTCTTCACCAACACCACACTTCAAAGGCATCAATTATCTTCTGTCATTATTAGTCACTGTGCAACTTACAGATGCATAGGAAGCAACTGAAAATACCATGGTTTGAATTAAGTGCACCTTAGTCTTTAAACAGACATCACTTCTCTTTGGCACTTTAAGAGATTGTTGACAGCAGATTTTTCCAAAAATAGCATATTTTTTCGATTTCTTGACTGCTGCTACATGGAATCTTGATTATAGGTCCGTGTAGAATGAAATACTTGACAATTTCAATATTTTTTTTCATCCACAGAGTCATTATACCAAAAGAATTTATCAACACTGAGCCATCAGGAAATACCGTTTGATTAAGAATATAATCAATGACAACGAAGGAATAAGTTCAAACTACACTGAAAACATTGATAAAAATAAAACTCCAGTAATTTATTGAATATCAACTGTCATGTTTCAACAAACAGATGTAGTCCTGGCTGTACTTATCAGCCTATGCCAAGAAACTTGGAAGACAGCTACCTGACAAACTTACTGTAAAAGATCCATATTTATTCCTACTCCCAAAAAAAGAAGATCCAACAGAATGTGAAGATTATCAAACTATAATTATTAATATTACATGCAAGTAAAACCTTGCTGAAAGTACATCAACAGTAAATTGTCAGAAATTCAGACTGTATTCATAAGAGGTAAAGACATGAGGGATATCACTGCTGATGTAAGATAGATCTTGACTGAAAACAGATGATACAAGAGAGATTGTTTATTTGTGTCTTATTGACTGTGCAAATGATAACAAATTATGGGTAACACTGAGAAGAATGGGTATCCTCAAGCACTTCTTTGTTCTTTTGGGAAACCTACACATATACAGACAAAAATTATCCAAAAGAACAAGAAAACACCTCATGGTTTAGAAAAGCTGTGCATCATGGTTGTATCCTTTCTCTATACCTATTCAATCTATGTGTTGATCAAATGGAAAAGCTGGACTATATGAGAAGAATGTGACATCAAGATTGGAGAAACCCTCATTGACTCACTAATATTATGTTGTTGCTGTGTACCATCAAGTTGGAACCGACCCATAGTTGACCCTCCAGAGGGTATTCAGAGACAGTTAATTACATAAAAGGAAACTGGTCATTTGTCTTCTGTGTAGTAGATTCGAACTGTGTTCCCTCAAGATTGCAGCACAGCTTCTTACCAGGACGCCTCTAGAGCTACCTTATATGATATGTTGTTTTGTTGTTGTTAAGTGCCATCAAGTCAAGGATATGAGTGATAGTAAGTTGTACATAATCACATTCAGAGCCTCCCTTAATCAACTATGCATTTGGAAGTAGGCTTATGGAAAGAACTACCTATTAATTGTTAGATAACCTTTCACTATTTTTAAGAGGATGTTCTTAATTTAACCTTTTACTAGTGGCCAAGAACATTCGTTTCACATATTCTTTCAAAGATGTAAAAAATAAAAACCAGTATATTCTTTTGTTTTAATGCTGATAAGATGATTTGAAATACATATGACCCCCCCCCCCACGGCTAAAAATCAAGTGAATCCTCTTGATGTATTTAAAGCTTTCTTAGCCTTGCAGCTTGACTTGGTAAAAGCTGTTGTGTAGGTTTTAGAAATTTTTTTTTTTTTTT
>NW_006399848.1:4307382-4356065 GCF_000299155.1 Elephantulus edwardii
GGGGGGGAGGGGTTTGTGCGGGGAGAAGGGTGCAACAATGAATGAATGGAATCCTAAAATCTCTGTAGATGGTCATTGAAATGAAAAATAAACAACCTAAATTTTTTAAAAAAGACCAAAAAAAATAATTATGGAGATTTGTATGGATATTAGTGTTGGACAAATTTTTTGGGCTTTGATCCTTACCTCATGATGACGTTGGATAAATTAACTTTCTGAGCTCAGCTTTCTCCTTTGTGAATTGAGGATTATAATGACTATCTTCCATATAATGAAAATAACATGTAATAGAGTATATTATAGTCCTTTGGGTCTCTATAACTGACAATAGTGACAGGGATCTTAGCTTTACTTTCTTTGTAGTTTTTAACCATAGGGACATAAACACTGAATTTATTATTTCAAATATTTATTCATTGCTAAAGTACCATTCTAGGTGCTCATGATATGATATTGAAAATATACAGAAATAATTGCATTGTTAGTAGGGCTTATTTGACTGTATCAGAACTCTTCTTGTTAGACGTTAACAATTTTTTTTAAAATATGACAAAGGCACATGGTTTATCCACCAGCTGCTCTGTGGGAGAAGAATGGACAGTCTTCTCCTCTGCCATTAACTACCTCTGAAAGTCAGCTATGGGTCAGTTCCAACATGATGGTTGTTGTTCTTGTTATGTGCCATCGAGTCACTTGCAACTCATAGTGACCCTATCTATATACAACAGCCCTAAACTCTGTTCTGTCCTTTGCCAATCGCACTGTCTCTGACATTCCCATCCTGATTACCCCAGTCACTGAATCAGTCCATCTCCTAAAAGGCCTTCCCCTCCTGTGCCTACCCTCTAGCCTCCCAAGCATGATGTCCTTCTCCAAGGACATGACCAAAGTATGTCAGACGAAGCCTCAGAATCCTTGCCTCCAAGGAGCCGCCCGGTTTAACCCTCTCCAGGATGAATCTCTTTGTTTTCTTGGCAGTCCTCAATACTCGTCTCCAGCACCACAGCTCAAAGGCATCAATTCTCCTTCTATCCTCCCTAGTCATTGTCCAACTCTCTGATGCATAACAAGTGATTGCAAAGACCATCGCCTGATGGTACACAACAAAATGTTAATAAAAATCAAATGTCAGCACAATTAGATGCAAGTCCTCAAGTTTCAACGTTAGTATTATTTCTTTTCTTTATTTTTCAGGGTTTTTTCTACTCAATAACTCATTGTCCTTGAGTCTGACTCAAAAGTGCCTCCAGCAGGTTTTCTGAGGCTGGAAATGGCAGTGATTGCTCGTCTTTCTCCATTAGAGTAGCTGATGGATTTAAACCACATGGCTTTGGATTGGCTCCCTATCCACTTATAAGCTGACTCTCTGTGTGACTGAAAAAAATTGCTCCCAGAAACTTCCAGTTAGGAGTTTTTCTATTCAGTGACTTCTGAGGAAAACTGATCCTCTCTCTCTTTCATAGTGGTCTTTCATTCCCCTCCTCAGGCTGTGTCCTTTCTCTAAACCAATATTTGGAGAATGGAACTCTTTGAATGACCTGGTCTGGGTATATGCCTCTCCCTGAACCCAAGGTGCAGAGAATTTAGGAACTTGGGGCTAGCTCTCTTTTAGTTTTATGAAATGAACTTCCAGTAAGAAAACTTGTTGGAGTGACACTGAGGTAGTCTGTCAAGCTATTGCTGTTTAGTTCAAATACTAAATCATGCATATCAATGTTAGACAGAGTGGGATGATAGAGTAATTTATTTTAGGACTCTGAAATAATTTATGGTAATTGTTTTGTAGTTGTCAGTGGAATGTCATTTATGCTTTTGGGCTGAATTACAGAGGCTATCTTTTTTTCTTACGAGATTGAAAGAGATTGCAAGAGATTGCAAACTGATGTTAGTCGATTTTTTTTTTTTAGGAAGAAGGATGATGTCAGCTAAATGATACTCTTGAATTAAATCTTGAAAGTAATTGTTTACCGTGGGATCATAATTTTCATAAATTGACAGGAAAACCCACCATTGTCAAGCTGGTTCTATCTCATAGCAACCTCCCATTAGGATTCAGAAGTTAGGACAAGGTTCTATTTTGTTCTTCATGGGATAAATATGAATTGTAGTCAATTTGTGAGCATATAACAACAAGAAGAATACACAAATCATCCCCTCTTTCACTACTGATGAGATAGAGCAGCCAGCACCAGATCTCAATGAGATGATGCAGGATAAGTCAAGGTTTCAAAATGTTGTTCATAGGATCTCTGTTTGTTGTAGCCTATGCAACTCAATGGCACCTAACAACAACTGTCCAGAAGCCTTATGGATGGAATCCATCTCCAAAGACTGAATGTGCACCTACTTCATTTCTACAGCCCCACCTAGACAGTCCAGTTCCTAGAAAACTTTGTCTCTCACCACAAAACTGCTGAATATTTAAAGTTTATTAATATTAAGGAAATAATAAAATGCTGCCACTTTGTCCCCCCTCAGTGAGGACAGAGACTTATGTTGCCAAAGCATTTGCTTAGGCCTTCTCCACTTCTCCTTCTTGAAACATTCCCTTCCATCAAATGAACTCCATCTACCCAAAAGACAGCGACTCATCTTATTCTTGGTTAGACTTAGCATGGACTCTCAGATCTGAAGTACTTAAAAAAGACAGTATGTAAAAAAAGATATTAATAACAAACAAAATGCTCCCATTAAGGGCAATGTTTTTGTTTCTGACAGAAACTTTGTGTCAAATCTCCTCAGTTCTCCTGAATTTCATATAGTAGTAGTGAGGAAAATAAATACCATGTTTAGGGCAAAACTAAGAAATACAGCAAATCTAAATTATACTAAACGTCTATCTCTAAATATGTCTAAAGACACCTATAAAAAACATAGAATTGGCTAAGGGGTCCAAGGAAAAAACTACCTGAAAGTACAGAGAAAGAAGTACAGAATCGGCATATGTTAGAGAGAGACTAATGAAAAATAGGACACTAGAAGGTGCTTGAAGAACCAAAAGATCACAAGTCAATATTCACCACCAGGTACATAGGTAATTCGACAGATAATGATTTAATGTCTGAGATTAGAAAATACTTTTTTTTTTTTGCATCAGAGAGATAACATGAAAAACCTATTATAGTGCAAGGACAAAGTGCCGGTGATTGAGGATTATATAAAATAGTTGAGTCCATAGAAAAAGGTTAATAATGTCTTGGGAATGAAGTTGTAAAGGATTCAGCTTCAAGAAACTGGCCTTAATGGCAAAAAGGAAATATGTTTGCTTGGAAATATGTTTTGGTTTCATCACTGATAATTCTAAATATGTTCACATGATTAGATGTTAACCCAAAGTAAAATTTTTACTTTTTCCAATATTGAAGAGTGTCGATGCATTTGTTTTATTTTGTACAACCTTATTGTGTTTTTATTAGTACAAAATAATGTGTTCATAACATAATTAAGATAAATACAATTAAGCAAAAGATAATAATAAAATATTTAATATTCATGGTCACACTACTCAAGTATCATTAACATTAGCATTAACAGTAACATTAACATTAACAGTATAGAGAAGGTTGTTGTTGTCGTTGAGTACCATCAAGTCAGAACTGGCCTATCACTGACCCCCCAGCAGGTTTCCAGAGGCAGTTAATTGCACGGGAGAAAATGACCCATCCTTATTGTGCAGAGTGGCTGGTGGCCTCGAACCACGTGCCTTCAGGATTGCAGTGCAGCTTCTTGCCTGTAGGCCACCAGGGATCCCTATAGAAGGTGTTGTTGTTGTTGTTGTTGTTGTTGTTGTTGTTGTTAAGTGCCGTGGAGTTGTAGGTGACCCATAGTGACCCTATGAATAAAAGTCTTCAACACTTACATGCGTGACTTTCATCCTTTCTCCAGGTTCATAGGGTTTCCAGAGGCAAGCTATTTACGGAAGTGGATTGTCACTCCTGATTCCAAGCTTGTTTCAACAAGGGAGCGCCACCAAACACTGTCCACCATGGGTAACCGTTATCACATTTGACACATCATTGTCATAGTGTTCAGCTTCTCAGCCACCACAAGTTATCTTTGAATGGCAAGTGGACAGACCAGGGCTATACGACCTGGAAGAATGTTTGACCACCAACAATTTAAAACGGGCCTTCTGGCCTCAGATTAGGATTCTAATCCTATAGAAAGTAGATAGGCCAAAATGGATGAGGGACCATGTTACTAGATGGTGACTAGATGAGCAAATTAATTTAGATGGATAGATGTTTTGTAGACAAATAAACACATACTCTATTTTGTTGAATTGAATAATACTGTGCTCTGATTAAAAAGCAAGAAAAGTATGGATATTTTCTGTGAAGACCTTTTGTAACCCATTGACATCAATAGCAAGGTCTCTTAAATGTGTGTAAATTGCTTTCATTTACTACTTCAAGAAAGAAAACCTGTGAGGACATTCATTAGTAAGAGTAAAACCTATTCTTCTGTTCACAAAACCTAAGCCATTGCATTAGATTAGTGTAGACCAAGACAAACACAAAATATCACAATAATGCTTTAGGGGATATATGCTTCATTAAAGATAATCCAGTACAATATGACAAAACATAAGGTAGCTATTCTTTCTGCAGCAACACAGATGAAGACTTTATTTTAAACCCATAGCAGATTGAATTTTTGCATGATGTTTTCTTTAAACTGCCTTGCTTAATCTAGAAATACATTAAAACACTCATCCACCAGCTGTGCTAGCTTCAGCTGTAGCAAATTGATGATTAGCTTTCTCCTGACAATATTTTCTTGTCACAGAACTTTAAAAACTGACTGAAATAACATTGATTCAGGAATAGGAAGGAAAAATTCATTATTTAGTTTTTAAAAGCTATTTTACCCTGAAATAATTTTGCACAACTAACATATTAAATGAAATTATTAATATTATAAAACATTAATTAGATATTAATATTTTAGGTTTTCTTTTCCAGGAAAAATTAAAATATCCCGAAAACAGTTAAATCTGTGTTATTGTTGCAATTGCTGATACAAAATTTCCATCATAAAATTTGAGATTTAATGTAGAAGTCTCAAATATATTAATATTTGAAGGAGATTTTAGTTTTAAAGACATGTATTTTTTTACTTTCTCTAAAATCTAACAACTTCTCTAAAATAAATAAACAGTGGTCCTTTGCAATATATTATTTTAATTTCTCATTCAGTAAATTAAGGGATGTTAAGATGTAATCTATTATGAAAGCTGTAGTCCTTGATCCTCTATAGCAAACATTTCAAGTCCACCTCACTTTCAGCAAGCAAGTTTGTGTCATTCGCACAACACATGTTGCTGATACATCTTCCTCCAATACTGATGCCACATTCTTCTTCATATAGTTCAGCTTCTCAAATGATTTATTCTGCTTTGACTAAAAAAGGTATAGCACTCCTTTGCTAGCTATAAGTCATGCACAAAAGCCAAACTACTCTGAAGACTGAGATGCTTCTTTTTAAAGTGAAAGAATTAAAAAAAATCTAGAAATATTATGTGTTATAGCAGAAAGGGGAGAAAATCAATAATAACAAAAAATAAATGCAAACAAAAGACTAAGAGATGGGGGGAATAAAAATTACTTAAAAGTATGCAGCATAGTTTCTTGCCACTAGGCCATCAGAGGTCCCGATTAAATATTTGATGCAGATTACAAACATCAGAATTCTAGAGGTTCTATGGGAAAAGGGAAAGGGGGGAAAGGAGAATAATTAAAGATATAATTTAAGAAATTTTCTGAGAATTGACCTAAACAAAGAGAAATTCCATTTTAAAGAATCCATCAATGTCCAGTAAAATTGGGTAGGAGAAATAGACTGACATTTCTATTTGACCTAGTGGTATGGAGTTGTGCCACTAACCTATAGACATGGACTGTGAATCCACCAGCAGTTCTACAGGAGAAAGATGTGCTGTCTCCTCCTAGGTGATTTATTGCCTCTGAAAAGCAACTGATGGGTTGTCTAGGTGTCAGCTCCAACTCAACAGCACAGAATAACAATGACAAAATAGCATCATATAACTGCATAAATACTGTGCAAAAATAGATGATAGTAAAAGTGCCCAGGGAGTGGTGGGTGGGCAGGATGAAATGAAATCATTCTCATACCAAAAATCAAGAGTCAGAACAGCTTCAGATTTTTCAAAACAACACTAGAAGCTGAAAGCCAATGAAGATATGTTTCCAAAATTCTAAGGAATCCTTTTAAAACAGGAATAGTGATGTTTACAAACAGACAATAACTCAAGTAGAAGGATAAGATAAAGCCATTTTAACATGAACAAAATCCAATAAATCAATAGTAATAACAATAAAACACTCTCTGCTGCTGTCTTTCATAGAAAATGGCTAGAGAAAATATTCCATAAATGTTAGGAGCATGCCAGAAACATGAAGCCCTGGTGGCACAGAAGGTCAGGGCTTGGCTTCTAATCAAAAGGAGGTCTCCACTGTCCTATAGTTTGACAGCAAGGCGGAAGTGAATCAATAGTAACAAGTTTACACGAAGATTGAAGAAAATGTGCACTATGTTCTTTGAGAACATGCTGTTAAGCTAGAAATCAATAACTTCAAGATAACTGGAAAGTCCCCACATGTTTTAAAATTATGCAAGGTATAGCTAAGTCACTTTAGAAAACAGTTCAGATGAGAACAGATCAGATCATCAAGTATGAAAAGAAAAAAAATTGAAAGAATATTTGACATGTTTTTCGTGTATTAAGAGAAAACAGACAACTGGGGAAGATACGGTGTATAAAAGAAATCAAGCATGCACACACACATATACAAACAAGGTAAGTATCAATTCGTGAAAGCAAAGAACTGAGAAACATAAGGAAAGAAATCATATTCTAGTACAGCTATGATTAAGTCATTTATAGTAATTATAAGTACGGATCTAACCAACTTATAGATAAACACATAGGTAAAAGAAAATAAGGATGTGTGTAGTAGGGCTTAAGTGGTGAAAGATAGATGAATCTTCATCTTCATAAACATACACAGCAGCTAAACTTTAAAAACACCAAGAAATACCACTGTAACTGTCATTGAAATTATTTGTAAAACTATCAAAAAAGGTCATAGTGCAGAAAGTTCCATGAGTTAGGAAAAGCTACCTCCAAACATGACACCTATTAAAAGCATATGAAAAACAATTTTACTTCAAAATTCACAACATACAAGTTATTACAGGAAACCAAAAAGTAAAATGCAGAATAACATCTCAACAAACATTATCTCAAGACTTGAAAAACAATATAAATTAGAAATACAATAACTCAGAAAGTAACAGAACTCAAACATATACAAACCCACTGTGCTAAACCAGAATATATATTCTTTCAAACACAGTGATATTTACAAATATCGAACAGCAATTTCAAAGTATTTAAATTATACAGAATATGTTCTCTGAGCACATGCTGTTAAGCTAGAAATCAATAGTATAAAGATAACTGGAAAGTACTCACATGTTTGAAAATTATGCAAGGTATATCTAAGTAATCAATGGGTCAAAGAAGAAATCTTAATGGAATACAGAAAATGCTTTTATGAATAATGAAAGTATTACATATGAAACTTGTAGACACAAAATAATGTGCACAAAGAAATCTATGACTGTAAATGCATATATTAGAAATGAAGCAAAAAAAAAAAAATCAATGGGCTATGCAACTATCCCAAACAGGGAGAAAAAAAGAGAAGAAAAATTGGAAAAGCCTTATAATTGTTAGAAAAATTGATACTATGGTTTTAAACGTTCAAACATTAAACAAATATTATCACAAACTACTTCACAAACTTTAGCAAATATTTAAGGAAGAACTGAGCCCAACCCAGAGATCAGGGAGAAAAATAAACCTCTCCAACGCCTCTTAGAAGGTAAACATAAACTTGACACAGTTTCTTGCAAACTTGGAATAAATCTTTTTTAAGCTAACAAAGTCAATCTTCAAAAAAGCCCAAGTTTAAAAAATAAAAAACAAAACAAACCTACGTTAGCATCAGACTTAGTGGAAAAACTGTGGATTCAGCTTTGAAATTACCAACACTTACACTTTATTCAACACCACCTTCAAGTTTCTAGACATTGTAGATAGGCAAGAAAATAAAAATCACTTGTATCTCTATATTCTAACACCTGTTAGAAAAGAAAATCTTTTTAAAGGTCCATTTATAATACCAAGTGCTCAGCTGCTAAAAAGTCAGTGGTTCAAACTCTTCTACTGTTTTGTGGAGGAAGGTGTGACAATATGTGTGCATAAGATTTACAGCCCAGCAAAGCTTATGCAGTGGTTCTACTTTGTCTGATAGGGTCACCATGAGTTAAAATTGGAAGCAAGGGTGGCATCCACTTCCTAAACAACATGCCTCTGGAAACTATGAACATTGATAAATGTTAATAGCTTTAGAAAGGCTTCAGGCCTATGAGTTGTTCTCGACTCGAAGACAACAACAACATGAGTTGAATTGACTTATTAATAACAGAGGAAAAATTGCATTCCATCTAGAAATAAAGCTCATAATCTACACAAATAAATATTTTTTCTATAATTAGATTTTATTAATTTTCATAAACATTTACAGAGATTTTGGGTTTCCATTCATTCATTGTTGCACTATTCTCTCTACCCTCCTCCCAGTTTGTTCTTGTCCAAATGCCACAGTGCTTGTCAAAGCCAGTTCTGATATTAAACATGAAGAATTTTAAAAATTGGAAGATATAACACTAATTAATATGCTAGAAAAAATAAAGGCTTTTAAATTATTGCTTCTTCCCAGACTAACCAGTTGACAATCCAAAATTTAATAAGTGTGTGTAAGAAAGGACTGGGGAGATAGATAGGCATTAAAATTTGGATTATAAAGGTTTGTAAAAATAGTAAGGGCCAAGGGCCCAAAGTAGCCAAAACACTTGAAAAACAAGGTAAGAAAATATGTTCACTGAACTTTAAGACTTACTGTAAGACTTATTTCTACATAATGATGAGGGTGATGAGGCACTGACTCACAAAATGAAAAAATAGATTAATAAGAAATACATGAATGAAAATGTGCACAGTCCAATAATAGACTCAAATACAGGTGGATACTTGATTTGCAACAAAGGTGAGGAAAAGTATTATCTTTTCAACTAATTGCATTGATACTATGGGCTACTCATTTAAAAAGTAAATGATATTAGACATTTACATTACAGGATTTATTTTTTTTATTTTAGTAAATAGGGTATCTAAATATGAAAGGCAAAGACATAGCTCATAAATAATAATACAATGATCTCAAAGTAGAGGACTAATTTTAAAATTCACAAAAAAAATTCATCAAAAGGAAGCAATGAATAAATTAGACTACACTAAGATTTGCTACCCATGAAAGAATGCCATTATCAATATAAAAAGGTCAGATATAAAGTGAAAAATATATATTTCAAAGTGAAATAGAAGATATAAAGAAGATATAAGATAAAAAGATCCTATAAATCAACTTTAAATGATAACTAAATAAAAAATGGAAAAGATATTTAAACAAGCATTCACAAAAGTATGCTTAAATGGCTAAAAACAGTAAGTAAAGATGAATAATAACCACGGTCATCAAATTGATTCCAACTCATATGCCCCTACAAGGCAGAACAGAAACACCCCACTGAGTTTCCAAGGTTATATTCTTGGCGAGAACAAGCTCCCACATATTTCTCCTCTAGAACAATTGGTGGGTTTGTACCACCAGCAGTTCATTAGCAACTGAGTGTTTCACCCTTGTGTCACCAAAGCCTATTTAAGTAGAGATGCACAACATTTTTAGTCATCAGTGTGAAGTAATTTTAAAAAACACAAGAATGGCTGCTGGTGTGTTCCATGATGCACTGACACATCTTTGCCTCAGAACAGCTCTACTTCAATTAAGAATCCCACTTACTGGAACATTTGCTTAATGGAAGTAGCACTCATCAACTGGCAGAAGGAAGTTCTTTTCCTTCTCAAACTCTAGCCTTAGCTGAATGATAGGGAAAGGAGTTCAGAACTGGGGTGGACCCTGCAGAACTTTCAGGCATCACAATGATACAAAGGATAACTTGTGCTTAGTGACAGGGACGTGGGATTTGAGTTAAGGCTCACATGGATCTGGATCTCTCTGTGGCCACTCACCCACCACCCGTGTGACCACAGCAGTCACTCCATTTCTCAGAGAGAAACCTTATTCTTGAAGAGGGAAGATAAGATACTCATCTGAAGTCACAAAGCCAACAAAGCAGGCAGTGGAACTCAGAATCAGGAATGCCTGGATGAAATATGTTTACGGCATTGAAGTCTATGGGGGAGAGAATAGTCTAAAAGTATTATATTTTAGGGCATTATTTTTATCATAGGAGCACGCAAGAGGGTTGCAGAGTGGATTATATTTGGGGGTGGGAGTAGGGTTTGGGGAGGTGCGGGGGGGGATTGTGTACTAATGAGGGAGTTTTTCTTTTGCTTTTCAAGGAGAGGAGCAAATGGGGGGGAGGGTGCAGGGAGAAGGGTGCAACAATGAATGAATGGAATTCCAAAATCTGTGGATGTTCATTGAAATGAAAAATAAACAAACTAAACTAAAATTAAAAAAAAAAAAAGTCCAGCCTCTTGGTCTTGTTATCAGGCTGTCATCTTGTGTCAAAACCATCCTTGTAGGGCTGTCCAAGCCACAATCATCTTTTTATCCATGAGTGGCATGATGAGTTTGCATAACTTTTCCCCCCCCTTTTCTTTTCTTGATATGTACTGTCGATTTGAATCCAACTGGTACAGGACGAGATTGCCCCTCCTTCTCTAGAAGAGCTTCTGGTAGATTCATACCACATGCCATCAGGATTGTAGACAGCTCCTTTAGGCCACCAGAGCTCCCTTTGAGTTTGTATAACTTATATATAACTGTAGTAGAACTGAAACAATGAGTGCAATAAGGCATCTTTGTGGTTGTAGTTAGGTGTCATTGACTCAAGGAAGACCCATAGGGAGTGCTGGTGGTTTAGTGGTAAGGAGTTGCTTTGTCAGTCTAAAGGTATATGGCTCAAATTCACTAGGTGTTCTATGGGAGAAAGATGGGCAATCTCACCCTAAGAGATTTTCTGCCTCTGAAAATCTGCCAGAGAGTCAACTATGGATTGGTTCTCACTTCCCAGTACACAACAACAATTGTGTTGTTAGGTGCCATTAACTCACAGCAACCCTATGAACAATAGATCTGAACCTTGCCCTGGCCTGCACCATACTCTTCATCGCTGCTATGATAAAGCCAATTTTTAGCCACTGCATCAATCTATCTTATTGAGGGTCTTCCTCTCTTTTTCTGACTCTCCATTTTTTGAAACAGATAGCTTTCACCACCAAATTAAGCAGCCTCAGAACAAGCACAAGCATGTATCAGTGCCAATCAATAGAAAATTAAAGCAAAAATATAATCATAATAAAGTGATTTTTAAAAAAGAACGGATAGAATTAAAAGGTTATATTCTTTTTTTTTTTCCATGATGATTTGAAGCACTAAAAAAAAAAATCAAAGTCTACATACATCATCAGTATGAATTAAACCTCAAAACAAAAAGAAAAACCAAAATCCCCACAACTAGATCAATAGATAATATCATGATATAAGACTGAAGTTGCCAAAGATTTCATTTTAATTGGATGCATAATCAACATCCATGGAAGTAGGAAACCAGAAGTCAAATAACACATTGCATTAGGAAAATAGACAAGGTCTCTCCAAAGAGCTAAAGAGTAAGGACATTAAAAACTAAATTACACCTGACGCAAGCCATGGTATTTTCAAATGCTTCATATGTATGTGAAAGTTAAACAATGAATAAAGAGAACTGAAGAAGGGTTGATGCCTTTGAATTGTGGTGGTCCTGATTATGTGTATTTTATATACTATAAAAGGACAAAAGAAAGGAACAAATATGTCTTTGAGAAAGCATGGCCAGAGAGATCCTAAGAGGCAAAGATAGTAAGACTTGCTCTCACATACTTCAGGTGTGACATCAGAAGGGATCAGTATGGAAAAGAGCACCATGTTTGGAAAAGTAGAGATCAGTGAAGGACTTGAAGACCCTTAATGAGATGAGTTGACACAGTGACTGCCAAATGAGCTTACGCATAATGGAATACTATGTAGCTCTCAGGAACAGTGATTTTGAAAGTTACTACATATCTTGGAGGGACTGGTAAGCATTATGCTGAATGAACTAAGTCTAATAAGGACAAATACTCCATAAGACCATTATTGTAGAAATAGAAAGACGACTAGTAAAACATATGTGAGGATCCAAGGAGGGGAGAAGAAGATGGAGGGATGAGGATGGGCAAGGGAGGGAGGGATGGGTAATGGAAATAGGAAAGATCCAATGGGGATCGGGAAAGAAAGGATAATAGTGAGCATAGGTCAATGATGATTAATTTTATAAAACCTAATGAATGGGAATGATGGTAGGAAATAAAATGTAAGTGAAGGATAGTGAGAAGCCCCATGTATATGAACTTTGTAAACAAACCAATATAAAAGTAATGTTTTAAAAAAAATAGCTCACACATATTAGATATTGCGAGGATAGGATCAGGTAGGTTTTCACTTGTAAGAGCTGACTATCAGGGTATATAACAACAATAATAATAATTATGACTGAAAGAGCCTTGGTATCATAATGCATTGCCTATTGGCCTACTATCCAAAAGAAATGTCGTTTAAGTTCACCAACTGCAACATGGGGAAAAAATAGGCAGTCTCCTCCAGTAAAGAAAAACTCAATAGACCGAAAACTCAATAGACTGGCACTATGAGTCAAAATCAACTTGACAACAGTGAGGGGTTTTATTATTACATTATTATTATTATTATTATTATTATTATTATTACAATTGGTACATTTCTTTGGAAAACCCTTTTCCATGACTTATTGAAAATGGATGACATGTATAACCTATGACTAAGATAATTCATGTTTGCCATCCAGCTGGGAAGAAATATTAACAGTGCCCTATATTCTGGTTTCTATAGAATAAAAATAAACAATAATAGCAAACAAAGAATTGATGCATTTGAACTTTGCTGTTGAAGAAGAGTACTGAATATCTCATGTACCAACAAAAGTATCAGTTCTTCAACAGTCTTCTTTACTCAATGTCCAACTTTCATATACATTACGAAATAATTGAAAATACCATGGCTTGGATCAAGTGTGCCTTAGACTTCAAACTAATGGCCTTGCCCTCTAGCACTTCTAGAGCTCCCTGATAGCCAGTTTTCTCAGTGAAATGCATTGTTCAATTTCTTGACTCCTGCTACCATGTCTGTTGATTCCAGATCCAAGTAAAATGACATCCATGACAATTTCAACATTTTCTCCACTACCATGATGTTGCCTATTGGATTTCTAACTTCTTTATGTAATACATACTAACATCTGTAGTCTTTGGTCTTCTGTATTAAGTACAAATCCTTTTCATAATCCTCAAGAAAAGTTCTGCCACTTATGTATCACTTTATATGAGTTTCCTCCAATCCTTCATTTGCTAATGTGACACAAACCAAATTGTGGATACATTGCTGAAAATATCCATTAATCATTGGAACATAAAATGTATGAAGGATGAGCCTAAAAAAATTGGAGGCTGTAAAAAAATGAAATGAAATGCATAAATATTGTGTTCCTTGGCATTAGCATACTAATCAACACACTGGGTACTAGCACTAGGGAAATCAGACATATTGCACTGGGAAAGTCTGCAATTAGGGACCTCTCCAAATTATTGAAGTGCAATGATGTCAGTTTGAGGACGAAGGTGTGTCTTATTTAAGCTGTGGTCTTTCCAATCACTTGCTATACATCTGAGAGCTGGACAATGAATAAAGATAACAGAAGAAGAATTGATGTGTTTGAGTCACAGCGTTAGAGTTTGAATATCCTATAGACTGCCAAAAGAACAAATATGTCTTGGAGAAAGAGCAGCCAGAGTGTTCCTTGGAGGAAAAGATAATAAATCTTCATCTCACATATTTCAGGCATTGGTTGCAAGGAAAAAGCTTGGAGAGGGACATCAGTTTAGAATGGTGGAAGGTCAATGAAAGACAGAAAGACTCTCAATCAGGTGACTGCTGCAATGGATTCTAGTGTGTCAGGAAGTATGAGAAGTGCACAGGATAGGACACCGTTCCGATCTGACTAGAAGGCACCTAACAACATTATTAATAATAGGTGGTGGTGGTGGTGGTGGTGGTGGTGGTGGTGGTGGTGGTGGTGGTGTTATGTGCCATCGAGTCATTTGTGACTCATAGTTACCCTATCCTCACTGTCTCAAACACATCCTTTCCCACCACTCCACTCACAGAATCGATCCATCTCATTGAGGGTCTTCCTCTCCACTCTCCCAAAGAAGATGTCCCTTTCCAAGAACCAGTCCCTCCTTGCAACATGCCCAAAGTATGTCAGACGAAGCTTTAGAATCCTTGACTCCAGGGAACATTCTGGCTTCACGCTCTCCAGGACAAACCTGTTTGTTCTCCTAGCAGTCCATGGTATATTCAGCACTCTTCTCCAGCACCACAAGTCAAAGGCATCAATTCTGTTTCTATCATCCCTATTTCTCTGATGCATAGCACATAATTGCAAAGACTATAGCCTGGATCAAGTGCACCTTGGTCTCCAGCCTGACGTTGTTGCACTTCAGTACTCTTGAGAGGTCCCTCACAGCTGACTTTCCCAATGCAATTCATCTCCTGGTTTCCTGGCTGCTGTTACCAAGAGTGTTGACTGTGGAACCAAGTAAACGAAAACTGTTAACTACCTCAATCTCTTTACCATCCATATTGATGCTGCCAATTGGCCCAGTGGTGAGAATCTTTGTTTTCTTGATGTTGAACTTCAATCCATATTGAAGACTGCAGTCCCTGACCTTCTACAGCAAGCGCTTCAGGTCCTCCTCAGTTTCAGCAAACAGGATTGTGTCATCTGCAGGTTGTTGATGATTGTTCCACCAATCCTGATGCCACATTCCTCCTCGTACAGCCCAGCATTTTGGATGATCTATTCTACATACAGATTGAAAAGAAATAGAGACAAAATACATCCCTGACGGACCCTTTTCTTGATTTTGAACCATCCAGTGTCTCCCTGCTCTGTTCTGAAGACTGCCTCTTGGTCCAAATATAGGTTTCTCATTAGCACAATCAAATGTTCTGGGATTCCCATTCTTCTCAGAGTCAGCCATAAGTTGTTGTGATCCACACCATCAAAAGCCTTTGCATAATCAATGAAGCACAGACAGACATTCTTCTGGTATTCTCTGCTTTCTGCCAAGATCCATCTAACATTAACTATAATATCCCTAGTACCACGACCTCTTCGAAATCCAGCCTGCACAACTGGCAGTTCTCTGTTGACATATTGTTCCAAACGTTTCTGGATCATTTTCAGCAGAATCTTGCTTGCATGTGATACTGAAATGGATTTATATTGACCATTTATAGTCGGAAAATCCTATGATTGCCTGGAAGGACAAATTGAGGAGGAATAGTATCATATCATTCACAAACAGAACATTTAAAGATCCCTAGTGAAGTACAATGCTGTCAGTGATAGGATAATAGCCATATGCATACAAGGAAGATCTGTTACTATGACTATTATTCAAATATATGTAATAACCACTAAAGCCAAGGATGAAGAAATTAAGGATTTCTACCAACTTCTGCAGTCTAAAATTGATTGGATATGCAATCAAGATATATTAATAATATGGATGATTTGAATACAAAAGTCAGAAACAATAAAGAATTGCTGTTTGAGAATATCACCTATGTGACATAAACAAGGCTGGAAATTACACGATGGAATTTTGTATTAGCAATGATTTATTGATCACAAATACATTTTTTAAAAACATAAATGATGACTATCCTCATGAACTTTACCTGATGGAATGCACGGGAATCAAACTGACTACATCTTTGGAAAGAGATGTTAGAAAAGATCAAATACCATTGGGCAAATAAGGCTCGGAGGCAACTGTGAAATGCTATCAGTTATGCATATTCAAGTTCAAACTGAAACTGAAGAAAATGAAAAGAAGTTCACGAAAGTAAAAATACAACCTTGAGTCTATTCTACATGAGTTTTAAAACTATCTAAGAGTAGATTTAAAGCATTGAGCATTCATGTCTGAAAATACGGGATCAGGGACCTTCTATAAAAACAAAACAAGAAAACAGTGGGAGATCTGGTGACCTAGACCACAGTAAGTTGTGCTGCTAACCCAGAGAAAAGACAAAAATTGATGTTTTTAGAGACCCTGAAGCCTTGTCTTTGTCTAGAATAAAGAGAAGCTAAAATAAAAGGAAACAATTATGTAGTAAGAGAGTTGAACAATAATTTTCAAATGGGAGATAATGGAGACTAAGCAAAACATTACCATAAACTGTGCAAAGACCTGGAGTAAGAAAACCAAAAGCAAAGAACATGCTCAGCTTTTCTCTAATGGAAGAACTGAAAAACAATGTCAGACCTTGAGTTACACTGCTCTAGGATTCTATGGATAAAACCTTGAATAATACAGGAAATATAAACAGAAGGTAGAAGGAATATACAATCACTGCACCCAAACAATTGGACACTGAACCATTGCAGGAAGTAACATATGACCAAGAGCTGCTGAAAATTAAAGAAGACATGCAAGCTCAGAGGAGGCATTGTCAAAAAATAAGATTCTAGGAACTGAAAGAATACCAATTGAGCTGTTTCAACAAAGAGATGTAGCCCTGAACATGCTCATTAGTTTATGCCAACAAATTTAGATTATAGCTACCTGGCCAATCAATTGGAAGAGATCCATAAAAGTGATTCAATAGAGCATTGAAATTATAAAAACAGATAATTGTTAGCATATTTACATAATATCTTGCTGAATATGATTAAAAATTGTCACAGCAGTATATAGAGTACTCAGAAATTCAAGCTGGATTTAGAAAGGCCATGGAAGGGATGCTGTTGTTGATGTCAGATAGATCTTGGCTGAAAGCAGAGAATACCAGAAAAAATGTTTATTTACATTTTATTGTTTTTATTTGTCTTTTATTTACTATACAACAGCATTTGTTTGTGTGGATCATAATAAAGTATGGATAGCATTGAGAAGAATAGGAATTCCTCATCATGCTCATGTACAAGCTACACATTAATCAACAAGTTATTATTTAAAAATAAAACAAGGAGATATTGCAAGATTTTAAATTAGAATAAGAGTTCATTATGATTGTATTCTTTTACCATACTATTCAATTTGTATGTCAAGCAAATAATTCAAGAAACTGTCATATAAAGAAGAATGTAGCATTAGGATTGGATGCAGACATATTATTTTTCTTACAAAATGAAATATATATATATAGAGAGGTTGATTCAACCTGTCCTAGACCTTTTCCTTCCGTCTTGAGCACAAATAGGTCAACCATGAAGAAAAGGCTTTTAGAAAAGGTTTTACAAAACATTAAGTCTTGACATATGTAGCTGCTGAGTCAACGTCAACAACTGAAAGTCTTTATAAGAACTCCAGTGATATAGTGCATTATGTCCTGAGCTGTGAGCCTAAACACCTGTAGTTCAAATCCATCTAAATATCAACAGTTCAAATGAACTCATTCAATTAAAGAAAGATAGGTACTGTCTTCACATAAAGAATGACAGCCTCAGAAATCCAATGGAAGGTTACCATGAGTCATATTCAACTCAGTAGAGGAAGCTGCAAGATTAATTTATTTTTATGTGAAATACAAATTATCGTTGGTCAGGAAGAAAGAAGGAAATAGGAATGTGACATGTGATGGAATATTTAAATTGTACAGACATACATGGATCCACAATTAACACCCTTAATATCAGTGGTCAGGAAATTAGGAGACGTATTGCACTGGGAAAGTCTGCATTTAGGGACCTCTCTAAATCACTGATGAGTAATGAAGTCTCTTTGAGGATTAAGGTGTGTCTGATTCAGACCATGGTATTTCAGATCACTTGCTATGCACCTGAGACCTGGACAATGAATAAGGATAATAGAAGAAAACTTGATGCCTTTGAGCTGTGGTGTTGGAGAAAAGCACTAAACACCCCATGGACAGTCAAGAGAATGAACAAGTACGTCTTGGAGAGAGGACAATCAGAGTGCTCTTTGGAGGCAAAGCTGAGGAGTATTCACCTCACATACTTCAGGCATGTTGCTAAGAGGGACTATTCCTTTGAGAATGATATGATTCTCAGCGAGGTAGGGGGTAAGTAAAGGAGAGGAAGACCCTTGACCAAGTGGATTGACACAGTGGCTGCCACAATGGGCTCTAATGTGTCAGGAAGTGTGAGGATGGCACAAGATAGGATGAGGTTCAGCTCTGTTGTTCATAATGTCACTATGGGTCATAAGTGACTTGACAGCACCGAACAACAACATAACAACACATTTGAGTATCAGCTTTTCCACTTAGTTGCTTTTGTTAATGTACAATTAGGTTCAATGAATCTGTTTTCTCACCAAGGGTAATAATAAATTATTCAACAGTTAAAATGATTATGTGGGGGAAAGTAAATCAAAAGCAGTGTCTAAAATATTATCACTCACTCAATACTGTCATTCAGTCAGAACCAATGCATGAGTGACTCGCCAGCAGGTTTTTAGAGGCTCTAAATAACAAAGAGACTGCCCATTTTTCTCTGGCAGAGTGGCTGGTAGATTCAAACTGTCAGAGATTCCTAATATAGGTGTTCACAAATGTGCATTTCTACTACGTTATACAAAGGGCCTTCCATGGCAGCCATTTGCATTTAAAACATTTTGTGCTGTTTTTGGACTGTTTTAAAATTAAATATCCTTTATGCTTACGATAATTATGACCTTTAAATACTAAGATATTTATATTTTAAGTCATATACTTAGGAATCTTTGTTATATCAATTTTCTCTTGTGTCACACTGCAATAGAGAAAAAGCTAAACCATCAACATGAATGTACCAGTATTCTTAATAAAGCCCTATATTATGCATTCTCTGTCTCACCTTCTAGAACATATGAATGGGCATAAAGCTGAGAATTCTGCATGTTTTCTTATCTTTAGCTTTAAAAGCTTCCCATGATTTTAACACTCTCTTTTAAATTTTTTCTGAGAAATTTTGCTTTGTCAAACCCAGATGGCAATCTTTATGGAGTGAAAAATGCTTTAATTTCTTGTGAACTGCAGTCTATAGACCTAAATTAAAGGGAACCCATGGTCTATGGCTTGAATATTTTCTAGTAGCCTAAGCATACATGATTTCCATGACTTCTCATGTTTCCATTTCAAATTCTTTCATCTTTTCCTATAAGTTTCTTATCTCCCTTGTAAAATTTGGCTGGCAGTAGCCTAAAGAGGGAGCAGATCTTCCCTTCCCTTTTATTTCATAAACTCTCCTGAGTAGAATGAAAAGTAACTGTGACAGTACATGTTCAACTTGAAGTTCAGTCGCAGGTGGAGTGAACAAGGGCTCAGTGGAATCAAATCATCGTTCCTTCCATCAAATGGTCTTTGATATTCTCAACTATACCATACTGGTGTACACTAGAGGACGCCCACATTTGCCCTAAGACCTTCATGGCACCTTACAGTTTCTCACTGTATTGTAAAGCCCTTTAGGGGGTCTTGACTTTATGCTTCTGTCAGACTGATTCTTTTCATGAGTCCATGCATATAACAGTACAATAGAAGCTATTAAATAGTCCAGATGACATATCAGAGGAAGATTTTTAAAGGATTGTTAAAGGTAAGATATTATTATACACATAAGAAGAGAGCTTTCTATTGATCCATTTGAACAGAAGTTCTGTGGGAGGCCATCTAAACCATGCAGGGTTTCCAATACCTAAAATTTAAAAGCCAATCCTATGCAAAATGTAAAAAAAGAGAGAGAAGTAAAGTGGTAAAAGTATTTGGCCTGTTTTCCTAGAAAACAGCACCTACGTGAACCAGAATACCCTTTTCAGGGAAAGAATATGCACATACACACATACATACACACACACCCTCAAAGCAATCTAATTAAACTGTTAAACCTCATAATAAATCTTTTGCTTGATAAGAGAGCTTGGATGGCCTAGTGGGTAAAGAGTTGTGCTGCTAACTCAAGGTATCCAATTCGAATTCATCAGGTTCTCTGAGGAAGATGGGCATTCTCATCCCAGGCAACTTACTGGCTCTGAAAAGCCACTGCCGGGTTACCTATGAGTTAGTTCTGACTCAACAGTACATTAACAATTGTTTGATAAATCTATAGTAACACTGTGCAAGAAACTTTTTAAAAATATCAGCAGATAGATCTAATATTTTTGTATGGGAAAGTGGAGCACCTGGGTGGTATAAACAGTTAACCAAATGAATGGGAGACTGAATCCACCCAGAAGCCTCTCAAGAAAAGGTAGATTATCTTTGGGTGAATTCAACCTCATGCATGTGAAACTGTGCTCCACAGAATTTCCAGTCACTAATTTTTGGAAGTAGATTCATGAGGTCATCATGGGTAGGTAGATAAGTATGACTGAATTGTCACTGTGTCAAGAGTTAACCACAGGGGTTGGGGGAATGGCAGGAGAAAAGTGCAACAATGAATGAATGGAAATCCAAAATCTCTGTAAATGTTCACTGAAATTAATTTAAAAAAAAAGAAGAAGAAAAGAACATGTAAGCCACCATATGACAAACTGACAAATGAAAATATGACAGACTACATGTAAAAGAGTTTCCGGAGGGTCGCTATGTGTTGTCTAGGACTCAGCAGCACCAAACAACAATAACAACAACGACATAGAGAGAGAGCAACATTGGCCTAGTGGAAAGTTATGCTACCAAGCCGAAGGTGGGTGATTTTAATCTGCGGCCCTCAGGCCAGGTTCAAATTGTTTTCCTGTCAAACATTCTTCTAGGTGGTATAGCACTGGTCTGTGCATTGCTGCACAGAGGTAACCCATGGTTGCTGTGATGCTGAACACTGTGACAATGATGTGCCAAATGTGGTATTGGTTACCCATGATGTACAGTGCTTGCTGGAGCTTCCTGACTAAAACAAGCCTGGAAGCAGGAGTGGCATCCACTTCTGAAATGGCTTGCCTATGAACAGTGCTCAGATCTTTCAGTCTATAGGGTCGCTATAAGTCATCTACGACTTGACAGCACCAAACGACAACAACATATGAAAAAGACTGACTATATGAAGAAGAGTGTGACATCAGAATTGGAGAACGACTTAATAACTTGCTTTATTCATATAACACAACCTTGCTTGCACAAAGTGAAGAAGGCTTGAAGCACGTAATAAAGATGACCAGACTATAGCTTTCAATATAGATTGCATCTCAATTTCAATAAAAGAAAACTCTTCACCACTAGAACAATAGGCAACACCATGATTGAAGGAGAAAAGACTAAAATTGTCAGTGATTTCATTTTACTTGAATTCACAATCAATATACTTGGAAGTAGTAGGCAAGAAATCAAAAGAGATGTTGCATTGGGAAAATCTCCTGTCAAGAAACTATCAAAAGTTCTAAAGAGCAAGGATGTCAGTTTAAAGAATAAAGTGGACCTGATTTAAGCCTTGGTATTTTCAGTTGCTTCTTATGCATCTGACAATGAGTAAGGAAGACTGAAGAAGAATCAGTACCTCTGAACTGTAGTGTTTGGTGAAGAGTATTGAATGAACTGCCAAAGAAGAAAAAAAAAACCTGTCATGTGAAAATTGCATTTAAAGTACTCCATAAAAACAAAATGGTAAACTTTGTCTTATTTACTTTGGGCATATTTTCAGGAGATACCAGTCCTTAGAGACAGACAATGCTTTTCAGTAAAAAAAGAGGCAGATTCTCAACAAAATAAATTAACATAGCGATTAACACAATGGGCTTAAGCATGGCAGAAATTACTGAGGATAGTATAAGAAAATCTCTTGTAAATAGAATCACAACAATGACAGCACATATTTTTTCCCTTTATTTTTTTCATTCATGTAATCTGGACAGCTGTTGCTACATAGTTTACATGTGAAACATTTCCCAGTAAACAATTAGATATGCAAGTAAAGAAAGAAAAAAATTCAAGAAAGTTACACACACACCATCTATAATACAGTGAATCGTATCATGTAAGTTTTCTGTTTTCCTAAAAATAAAAATTTTTATTTTATACTGGCTTATTTACAAAGTTCATATACATTGTTTATTTACAAAGTTCATATACATTGTTTTTCACACCATATCTTTCTCATTTCCTTTACCCAACCCTCCCTCCTCCCAACAAATTGTGTGATCCTATGATTAACACACCCTGCCTCATCCTTGTGTCCCACCCATCCCCATACCTCTGCTGCCACCCTCTACCCTCTTGGATTCTCATATACATTCTACAATAATGGTCTTAAACAGCATTTATTCGTATGAGACTGAGTTAATTCACTTAATGCTGTCCCATCCCTCTCAAGTTAGGTAGTAATTTACAAAATTGTTCCTATATGCTGCATAGTATATTCCATCATGTGAGTGTACCATAATTTCTCAATCCATTTAATTGTGATTGGGTATTTAGGCTCTTTTCCATGTTCTTGTGATGGTAAATAATGCTGCTATGAACATTGGTGTTCAATTCTATTTGTGAAAAATTACAAATATTACAAATCATCTAATTTACAAAATTCTTAATATATATGTTGTGACAAGATACAAAAAGAAACTACCAATAATAATATTCTCTAACAATACTTTAAATAGGGCTTGATTGCTAAAAAAACCAATAAGACTAAAAATTATAAAGCTTACAAGTGTACAACTTTTAATCAGAAGTATTTAATATAGCAACAGTATTAAATAAAGAGCTGTATCTTACCAAGTGCAGTATTAGCTTAAAAGTTGGCATTTCTACCCATTATATTAGCCTCTTCTGGTCTCCAGGTGCCTTAACTCAGACACATGGCCTTGCAAATTATCAACAACTGTGGGACTCGAATAAGAGAGAGGGTGCTTCCCACCTTGAGCAGCAAGACTTGAGGGAGTCTGGAGCAAGACCCTAGTTAGAGTGAGAGAGACACTGGTGTTGGTGGTGGACAGACTTTGATATTTCTGTGGAAAAACTGTGGTGAGGGGTAACCAGAGGATCCCTGAGATAAAGGCCACAGTTAAAGCTTTTGCTGTTCTTGTCAGATGATAGAAGGAAAAGCTGATTCCTGAACTGAAACCAGAGCCTGGACTAATTGAGGAATTGTGCCTTGGGACTTCTAGGGTAAAATCTGGACTTAAATTGAGTGATATCCATTGTTTGCTCCACAGGAGAGATAGTAAATTCTTTCCAGGTGATTTACTGCCTCTGAAAACCTGCTGGAGGGTCAGCTGTGAGTCAACTCCTATTTAATATTACACAACTTAAGAGCCATCTAAGGATGCACTTTCGTTTGGGGGTTAGAAACTGCAAGCATATGCAGAACACTTTGGAATCAGAATTCAAAACTGAATTCAAGCTGGGTTTACTTTTAACAATTTGCTGGCAATATGGGCATAGTATATAATTAAGGCATACAACATAATTAATTTCACAAGCACAATGCACCCTGGTCCTCATCAGGTGCAAATCATCAATCTGTTATTAATAAATAATGCTTACCAGCTGATGAAAACCACCCCAAAACTCTATACACTATATTCCCAAAGTAACACTCATAATCATTATATTTCATACCTTGACCAGGGATCAGTGCAGACACATTTCGTATGTCTATAGAATATCTCGGGTGAATTCCAGGTCTATTGGATTTCACTCACACAGAATTACTAGTGCCCTTAGTGATTAAACAATGCACAGAAATTAACCAGAGGATTCATTTTGCTTTAATTTTCATACTTTGTTACACTGCTTAAAATGTCAGCATGCCAAAGCTCATTTACTGAGACTGCTGTTATATATCTTAGAGATACCATCCACTCTGGAAATGCATGTTATGAATACAGTTTATTCATTATTTCTACAAAAACACACACAAACAAATGATAAAAGGACTAGAAGAGGACCAAGATCCTCTATAGGTGGGAAGCTCAAGAATAATTGAAAACAGAAAAAGAAGAACCAAATCCCATTTGATTACATTTAGCTTTTGTCTTTCTCTTTTAGAAAATCATTCCTGGCACATCAGTGGAGAACAGCAGTATTTTATAGAAGATCATTTCATACAGAACGAGATAAGAATTCCCTAAAAAGCTTACCATTCACTCCAAGCACTAAGCTATTGAGTTGGGGGGGAGGGGGGAGGTAAATAATGACCTTTTTGAAACTCTTAAACTTCCATCTCTTAATTTGTTCTTCATCATAAACTGAAGCTCAATTTGTATTTTTAAATCCTGTTATTAATAATAATGTTACACAGTGAAAAAAATTGTTTATCCTCAATTCAATGCCAATGGATAAAGGAAAGACGAGTTTAAAAATATAGATAATACTACACAGAATTGTGGTGGTGGTGACTGAGTTGGAACTGACTCATCAACTCATCAACTAACTCATCTGTGCAGTTGTTGTTGTTGTTGTTGTTGTGTACCATATAGTCCGACCCAACCCATGGCTGACCCTCTGGCAGATTTTCAGAGGCAGCTAATTGCACAGAAGGAGATTGGCCCATCCCTCTCCCATGGAGCAGCTGGTAGATTTGAACCACATCCCTTTGAGATCACTGTGCAGCTTCTTGCCACTAGGCACCAGAGCTCCCTGTGTGATAACTGCTTCAGAAAACTGGCTGGAGGTTCAGTTATGGATCGATTCTGACGTGATGACACATAACAACAATAAATTACATGGGAGGAGATTGTCAGACTTTGTCCCATGAAGCCACTGGTGGATGATTGGGCCCTGCCTTTCAGTTAGCAGTGCAGCTTTTACTCATTGTTGTGGTTGTTGTGAACCATCAAGTTGGAATCAAATTATAGCTGATCCTCTGACAGTTTTCAGAGGCTGTAAAGGGTACCGGAGGGGATTGCATATCTTTCTTCAATGGAGCAGCTAGTATATTTGCAGCCGTCCTTTGAGTTGACAACACAACTTCTTACCACTAAGCCACCAGAGCTTCCTAAGGCCACCAGAAAGGCAGTCAGAAAATCAGAAGACATATTACATTGGGCAAGTCTGCTGTCAAGGACATCTCAAGAATGCTGAGGAGCAATAATCTGTTTGAAAACTAAAGTGTGCTGATTCAAGTCATGGTCTTCTCAATCACCAGCTATGCATCAGAGAGCTGGATGATGAATAAGGATTACAGAAGAGGAATTAATGTCTCTGAGTTGCAGTGTTGGATAAGAGTGCTGAATATCATATGTACTGGCACAAAAACAAATAGATATGTCTTAGGAAAAGCACAGCTAGAGTGTTTCATGGAAGCAAAGAGGGTGAAACGTCATCTTTCATAATTTGGACATGTAACAATGTGAGGCTATTTGGAAAAACACATCATGCTTGGAAAGATGGAATCAGTGAAGGATAGAAAGACCCCCAATGAGAAAGATTGACATAGAGACTTCAGTTTTAGAAAGAATGAGGATGGCACAAGATATGGCAGGATTCAGGGTGGCTGTTCATAGGATGAGTTGCACTCAACTTAACAGGACGTAACAACAACAACATACCCAGAGTATTTGAGATGAAGCTTCATCATCCTTGCTTCTAAGGAGCACCTGACTATACTTACTCCACCTCACACATCTTCATTCTTTAGGGTAGTCCATGGGAAATTCAATAATCTTTGCCAACATTTCAACTCAAAGGCATCAATTCTTCTTTGGTCTTCCTTATTCACCATCCATCTTTAAGGTACATATGAATTAATTGAAAGTGCCATGGCTTAAATCAGTCGTTAAATTATTAGCCTTGCCCTTTCACACTGGAAAGAGACCCTCAACAGAACAATTTTCCAGTGGAACATATCTTTTGATTTCTTGACTGTTATTACTTTGGGTGTTGAATATGGATCTGAGTAAAATTAAATTCTTGATGATTTCATTTTCTTCTTTTCTCGTTATGTTTCCTATTTTGTTGCCTATGTTGCCAAAAATCTAGTGGTAAAGAGTTTTGTAAGGTTGATGTTGAGATGTAATATATATTGAAGGTTATAGGATTGTTTTTTATCTTCTTGAACAAGTGCTTTAAGTTATCACTTTCTGCAAGCAAAATTATGTCATCTGTATAATTAAGGCTGTTGATAAGTTTTCCTCCAATTCTGATGTCACATTCTTTTTCATATGATTAAGCTTATCAAATTTTTGAATAGATATAGTGAAAGGATGCAATTGTGATGCACACTTGCCTAATTTTAAATCACACAGTATACCCTTGTTCTGCTTTATCTTATTAAGCTATTCTTTGAAATCCTCTATTCAACTCTCTTACTTCATCATTTTTTTTAAAAGGTGACACAGTGGAGACCACAATCCTTACCTTGGGCATCCAAATATTTACTTCAGAAATCATTAATTGTTCCAATAATTTGTAACTAATAAATAAAAAAAGATCATATTAACAAAGCCAGAAATTCAGACAAACATGGTAGACTATATTTTGGAATCAACTAGTGGTCAAACATTGACTAAGTAACAAATGTTCAACATTGTCCTAAATATGTGGGTGCGAAAAAAGAAAAATAAGACCTAGATCTTAATTCCAAGGAATTTACAAACAAGCAGGAACTTCAATTTGTATTGTGATGGTTTTATATGCCAAGCATCAAAAGAGTAACTGTTAAAGGACTGGTTTCAATTTATGTCTCACTGAATGAAATTCTTGTTTAGTACACAAATATTTTGCTATTTAGTGAAGTCCACTCAAATTACTTTAAGAAAACTTAAGCCTTGGTTTATGAAATGCTTAACGGAGTTACAGCCTACACAGGGAAAGGAAGAGATTGGCATGAGGGTCAGCTACATGCATTTTCTTGAGAAAAAAAAATATATTTCAAATAAATTTTATTCACTCATGAGACAGAAATATAGGTGATAATTAAAAAGCTTTTCGCCATCAAGTCAGTTCTGACTTCTGGAGGCCTCCATATCAAAATGAAAAGAAACTGCACATATTTCTCTTGAGATGTTGTTAGTAGGTTTGAATCATCAGACTCAGGCAATCTTTATGCTACCAGAGTATAAAGGTGATAGATATCTAGACATAGCTATAGGTATCCCCATTATAATACTTCACTTTGTCCTCCCTAGCTGCCCTTTGAAATCTTCTGTTCACCTCTTTTACCTTGGCATGATTCCCTTTTGTTTTGGCTTCTCAGTGTTCCCGTGCACTAAATGGTGCCCACCATAGTCAATAAAGCATTAGAGTTTGATTGTATGTTATTTGAAATAGGAATGCAACATCTCTCTTAGTCATTGGGTCTGATCTCTACAAGTAGGTAGTTGAGTCTTGAGTAAGAGAAGAGGAGAACATCCTCCAGGAAGCTCTGCTACCCTACTCTGTGGAGAATTGTGCTGCTCATCCCAAGGCAGCACATCTTCGGCAGTTCAAATACACCAGTGATTCCACAGGAGAAAGATGGGTAATTTCTCCCAATGTGATTTGCAAACTCAGGAATCCAATGAAGGGCCAGCTATGGGTCAGTGTCCATTCAATGGCAGCAAGCTTTAAATAATCTGTGTCTTCAATAGAGAGTTTTAAGTAGGATAAGCCAGCGGCCATAGCAACAGGTCTATTAATTATGTGATGTTTCCTATAACAATCATGGATCGGTATAGCTTCATATCGTGTATAATTCATTTCTATTACAACAGAATAGACTAATAGCTAATCCTTGGAAACTGTAAATCACATCAAAAAAGACTGCCCATCTCTTTCAAGTGGAGTTGCTGGTGAGTTTGAGCTGTCAAGAGGCATGTACCACCTTTGGGTTAACAGTGCAACTCCTGTGAGTTCTACTACCAAAGCACCATCCTGTGGTGGCAGGATTTTTGAAAACGGCTTTTATATGCATTGCCTTAGCCTCCTCTGGGGACATGGGCTCCAGCTGCCTCAACTGCAGACACATGGTTCACCCCACTTGATCAATGTTCACTCCTTGATCTACATCATCAACAGCTGTGGGATCAAAATAAGAGGGACAGCTGCCCAGACTATGAAGAGCCTACAGTGAGGTGCAACCTGACAGAGCCCTGGAGACAGAAACCAAGTAAAAATTCTGCTTGCTAGCAATTGAAGAAAGAGCTGACTTGTGATTTTGATCAAACAAAGTTTGTTGGATGACTGAGAAAATCAGAGACTTCTTACATTTGTGTTGCTGGACTGAACTTGGACTTCCTCTTACTGACAGACAAGCTGTCTGAATTAAATGAGGAATTATGTCTTCTTGTTAATCTGGCTTGGTACTAAACCTGGAGTTTCACTGTGTGATATCCTTTGCCCCCCACCATCAATCTATTTCCTTAATAAACCTGACAACTGTGAGTAAAGCCAAGTCTGTGAATCAATTTACAAAGAAAATCAAACCAGTATTTAGTAGAAGTAGGTGCAGGAGTGAGAGAGAAGGGACATGTCTGACCTTGTAATTACAGTTCCTTTTTGTGGAGTTGCTAGAAGTCAGACTTGTCCTTTCCCACATTATTCTTGCTCCTTTTCTACATCTTCATGTTGTATTTGATATCTCTATATCTCTTAAGATTCTATTTTGGAAAATGAAGCAAGTATGACTTCTTTCAGCTCTAGACACCCTTAAGAAGTAAAACTAAGACTTTGCACCGCTTCTTTGCTCAGGATGGTTTGCTTCCCTCAGCCTTGAACATGGTCAAGGAGGAACACAAGGTGGTGGTGCTGGGGGCTCCGCACAGCTCTGCACCCATCATGTCCACAGTGATCAACATCCAGAATGACATTGTTGTGCCTGACCACATTGTCTGGTCCCTCTTCAACACCCTTTTCATGAACTGCTGCTGCCTGGGCTTCGTGGCGTTCACCTACGCTGTGAAGTCCAGGGACAGGAAGATGGTGGGCGACGTGATAGGAGCCCAGAGCTATGCCTCCACCGCCAAGTGCCTGAACATCTCCACTCTGGTCCTCAGCCTCCTGACGATTGTCCTGTTCATCGTATTTATTGCCACAGGCACATTGTTGAGTATAAAAGCCTTTTTACAGGCAATGAAGAACCATCAAGGCTACTAGTTCCTGCCCTTGCTGTGGCCTGAGTCCTCTGGCCCTCCACCAGTGTTACTGCACCCTGAGCTGTCACCCCCATGCTCCCCTTACACTTTACACACCCTTCTCTGTCTATGAACAAATTCAATAAAGTGTCATGACACCTGGAAAAAAAAGAAGTAAAACTAAATGCAAATCAAACAGAAGAGGGAATTCATGAACCTGGCTTTAAGACTAAACTATAACAATAACCACTAATACTCATTAACAACTTGCAGCCAAGAAACAAAAATACATGTTGCATTGGGGAAATTTGCTGTGAAGGACCTCTCCAAAGTGCTAAAGAACAAGAGTGTCCATTTAAAGACTAAGTATGCCTAATCTAAGTCTTATTTTCAGTTGTTTCCTATGCATCTGAAAGTTGGAGAATGCATAAGGATGAATCCATGCATTTGAATTGCAGTGTTGGAGAAGAGTACAGGATATCCCACACACTAGCAAAAGAATAAAGATGTCTGTTTGGCAGAAGAACCATCAAGGGTGCTCCTTAGAAGCACACAGACATGGTGACAGTAAAAATGTGCTCGAGTATATCAGAGATTGTGAGGATGATGCAAGACAGGACAAGGTTCAGGTCTGTTGTTCATAAGGTTGCTATGAGTCTATTCTTTACTCAAAGGCACCTAACAACAAATGTGTCAAACACTACACTATATACTTTGGTGGTTTGTTTTTTGTTTGTTTTATTTTACGTAGCAAAAAGCTCTTCATGAGTTGTAAACTACCATTTTCTCTCTTTGAAGTGGCGCAAACAAGGGCCAAAGACTTTAAGTAAATTTCTAAGGTGTTTCCCATCATCTGACAGACCTGAATTTCAATTCCATATACTCAACAGCTACATTATATTGTCTTGCTCCTTAGTATGTGATCTGGGCAAAAGTCTGAAAGGGACACATTTTTGTCCTCTCAATCAGGATCAAACACAATGGTTGAATGTGACAGGAAGGAGGTAGGTAAGGTCATGACAGAGTGAATAGGATCTAAGGAGACCATGAATAGCAAGATGAGAAATACTGGCCTAGGGGAAAATGATACTAAGAATGGTTAAATATATCTATATATCTATACATCTATACTTCAAGAACACTTCAGAAACAGTTGAATCCAGGGTCCTAGGGAAATGTAAAAGGCCACAAAAGAGCTAGAGTTTCCAAATGGCCTTGGAAAAAACACCAGGGAATTTCAATGGTGTAACAGGCCTGCACCCTTCTAATTAAAGGCACCTGGATCAAAAGTCAAAGAGTCCAAGGAAAGGTACCAAATGAGAGAGTATAGCACGCCTCTGTGCAAAGGGTTAATGTCAGAGTGCAAGAAAGCATCTATCCTTAGATGTATCCACAGTATGTGATTTTTACCAAAAGAAATCTACACTAAAGATGAAACATAACTGAAAACACTGAACTAATCTGATTCTAGAAGAAAAAAAACTTCTCATGAGGATAATTTTCCCAAATTACATCCATTTTGATGCTTAAGCAGGACACCTGGCAGCAGTTCTAAATAATTCCCAAGACAAAGCATAGCTCCTTATTCCTTCTGATGCTTTCTGCAAAAGCATGTTCCTTTAATGCAGTCACCACCACATCTTGAAAACTGAAGGCATCCATTCATCTACACCAACGCACCCTGAAGATCCTAAGAATGTTGACATTTCTACACATATTACTGCTCTACCCCAATGGTCCAGCCAAGAAGTCACGTGCAAATTAGTTTGGCAGTCCACTCTCTTTCAGCAAACTGCATCAGTTCCTTGGCAGCCTGCCTTTCACAGGGGACAAATGCAGTAAATTATTCGTCTGGTCTTAGAAAAGACAATAATAACAGGTTAACAGTAAGAATTACTTTAGGGTGCCTCATTAGTTTCCATGTAAACTATCTGGTTTATACCTGCAAGGGTTACAAAGTTTTGAACAATTGGCTCCAAATCTACTCCATTGCACCTTGATTTTGGGACTAGGATCCTACAAACCATCTTTCACCTCTTGTAGGTGAGTCTCTTAGATGAATAGTGGGAAACCGGAGTCTGAAGGAAAGCCTGGCACGTCTTTGTTTGCTTACTGTTCCGTTGCATCATCCAGCAATGTACTCACCTTAAAACAAAAATTCATTTCATACACGGTTTGTTCCTCTTTTCTTCCATATTCTACCAAGCCTTGCTACATCATCTGAGATACCAGGGGCACCTCTAAGGGTCCTTTCTCTCTAATCATCTGTGTTCTAATAATCTCAGACTCTCTCTTTTTATTCTCTAAGCAGTAGGAGTGCAAAATAGTGTTTGGACAATATTATTAAAGAAAAATCAAATTTGTAAAAAAAAAAAAGGCAGCCATAGGATTTGTATTACAGTCATGAGATAAAGAGTAGTATAGAGAAAAAGGTGAGTATAAACACATTTTCTCCTTTTTATAATAGTTTCACAAATACAAAAGTTCCATTTTTTGTTTTGTTTTTTAACTCTTTAAGTCACAATAGTTTCAAAACTCAAAAATCCTTTTAAAACTGTGTATATCATTAAACTTATCTATCTAATCAATCCTTTCAATAATGTCTCAGTTTTTCCTGCAAAACAACCTGTAGTTACATTGACTTTCAGTTGGATAATTTGTTTCTAAACACTATGCAATGCCAGTCTCCAGAAATTTAAATCACCCCAATGCTATTTTCTGGTCACCATCCATAGATTTTCAATTTGAAAATTTTCAGCTCGGACAGTGCTATTATAAAACAAATAAAAGAAATTGGAGCATAGTTATCTCCTTCATATAAGGCAGATAAAAGAATCCTAACATTTATCTTAATGTATACAGCAATTTAAAATCCTTTAAAATTGTTTCTATTTCTTTAATTCATCAAGTCCATAGTGGGAAAAATTTCCAAAGAGTAAGGAAAATTGTAAAAATAGCAATTGGCTTTATAGCATCTTACAAGTTATGATACCTGTCTGTTTCAAAACTTTAAAAGAACCTGGAAATCATCTTCCAGAGTTAGATCTGAAAACTAACAATCCAGGTTCTGCCTTTCACAGTTTTCAAAGAATATTTTTTTTAACCTCGACTTTGAAGCATAATAATGTTCAGAAACATTTTCATTTTCCTAACCCACTAGATCTGTCATCTAAAGTAAATAGCCTCGTTTTCTTTTTTATTTTTATTTGTTTAATTCTGAATGCTTCAAATATGATGCCTGATAGGAATGCTATAACTAACACTGAGAAAAATATGTTTCCAAATTACTCGAATACCATAAGCTAGGGTTAAAAGGTAACAAGAAGTTCTAAAGAGATTTTCAGAGGATCTGGAATATTGTTATCACTAGACGTCAGTTAGTTACATGGTACTCTGGTTTCAAGGAGGCAGGAAAGGTTTCAAGTTCCCGTCTCATAGAGGAAGACACCTAAGGAGATGGATTGATATGGGGATTTCAGCAATGGGTTTGAGTGTTTCGGAGATGATGAGGCACAGGATATGGCAGAGTTCAGGTGGGCAGTTCATAAGGTCGCTATGAGTCATACTCAACTTGAGGGAACCTAACAACAACCACCTGTGGGACACCACAAACAAGCCATAGAGAAACAGACAAATCCATCCTGGGCTCTAAACAGTAAACAATGAGAACGGGATAGTAGAAGTTCTTGGCATTCAAGAACCATTTTTATGCTTCAAATAGTTAAAGAACTACATTAAAATATTCTCTGCACACAGTAAAGGATAATTAACTTCCTTATATAGCTATTAAGAACTACAAAATTTATGGAGTATCTTATTTATTCAATTTTACAGATAAAGAAATATGTTTTAGGGATAAGATTTATAGAGATTGAGTAACTGCTAAAGTTATTCAATGCTGTTGTTGATTGCCTTTGAGTCAAGCATGAATCATAGTGACCCTATGCACAAAAAGGCCTGAAGCCCCTCTACAATTATTGACATTTATCAAAGTTCATAGAGTTTACAGAAGCATGTTATTTAGGAAGTGGATGCCATTCCTGCTTCCAAACCTGTCATAGTATGTCATTGTTGTTATGTGTCATTGAGTCACCTGCAATGTATAGTGACCTTATGTACAGCAGCTCTGAACCCTTCCCTGTCCTGAGCCAGTCTCAATAATTCTGACACACCAATCTCCATCGCCCCAGTTACTGTATCAGTCCATCTCATCCAGGGTCTCCCTCTCCTGCGCTGTCATTACACCCTTCTGAGCATGATGTCCTTCTCCAAGGACCAAGCTCTCCTGGCCACTTGCTTGAAGAAAGTGAGGCAGAGCTTCAAAATCCTAGCCTCCAAAGAGAGACTTGGTTTCACTCTCTCTAAGACAGACCCATTTGTTTTCTTGGCAGTCCATGGTATGTTCAAGAGTTCTCCAGCACCACAACTCAAATGCATCTATTCTTCTTTTGTCATCCTTAGTCATTGTTCAACTCCCTGAAACATAACAAGTAATTAAGAAAACCATGGCCTGGATTAGGCACACCTTTGTATGAAGACTGACATCGTTGCTCTTCACCACTCTGAAGAGGTCCATGACAACAGATTTTCCCAGTGTAATTCATCTTGTAATTTCCTGACTGCTGGTGTTAAGAGTGTTGATTGTGGATCTGAGGAAGCTGTAATTGCTAATAACCTCAATCTCTAATCCATCTAATATGGTGCTGCCAATTGGCCCTTCTTGATGTTGATCTTCAATCCATATTGAAGACTACCATCCTTGACCTTTTGCAGCAAGTGCTTCAGGTCTTCTTCAGTTTCAGCAAGCAAGGTTATGTTATCTACATATCACAGGTTGTTAATGAGTCTCCTTCCAATCTTTATGTTTCACTCCTCCTCATCAAGACTAGCTTCCTGAAGGATCTCTTTTGTATACAGATTGTAAAGGTACAGAGGATGGGATGCATCCCTGACACACTCCTTTCCTGATTTTGAACCATGCCATGTTTTCTTGCTCTGTTCTGAGGACTGCTTCTTGGTCAAAGTACAGGTTTCATATAGGCATGATCAAGTGTTCTGAGGTTATCATTTTCCTCAGGGTTAGCCACAATTTATTGTGATCCACACAGTCAAATGCCTTTGCATAGTCGATGAAACATAGATAGACATTCTTCTGGTACTCTCTGCTTTTTGCTAAGATCCCTCTGACATTGGCAATAACGTCCCTAGTCCCACAACCTCTTCTAAATCCAGCCTATATTTCTGGTAGTTCTCTGTCAATGTACTGCTCAAGTCTTTACTGGATAATCTTCAGCAGGACTTTGCTAGTGTGTGATATTAGTAATATTGTTTGATAATTTCCATACTCTTTCATATTATCTTTTTTTTTAATGGGAATAAATATGGATCTCTTCCAATCAGTTGGCCAAGTAATTGTCCTCCAGAATTCTTGGTACAACATGGTGAGCACATACAGGGAAGCATCTATTTGCTGAAATACATCAATTGGTATTCCATCAGTTCCTGAGACTTTATTTTCTACCAAATCCTTCAGAACAGACTGCATTTCCTCCTTCATAACCACTGCCTCTTGCTCGTATGTTGTTTCTTGAAATTCTTTTGTGTCAGCCAATTCTTTATAGTACAATGACTGTATATTCCTTCCATCTGCTTTTAATGTTTCTTGGATCATTCAAAATTCTGCCCATAGCATGCTTAAGCATTGGAACTCATGGCTTGAATTTATTATTTAGGTCTTTTAGCTTAAGAAATGCTGAGTGAGTTCAGCCCTTTTAATTTTCTGACTCCAGCTCCTTGCACATCTCTATAAAGTATATGTCAAATTTAGACTTTGAACCCAAAAGACACAGGTTAGGATTATTTGTTCAAATTTCAAAGATACTTCATTGTTTATCCTTTTGCATAGATGATCATGAAAAATAATTTTGGATGGTCATATTATTAATATTTACAAATTTAATAAGATTTACTATATCTTCAATGAATTGATAAAATGACTGTGTGCAATACTAAATCGTTTGTATTTAAAAAGGCAGTTGGTATTTTCTAAATCAAGCAGTGACCTTTCTTCAAGTCCTGGCTAGTAAGTTCTTAGCTTCCAAAATAAGAAAAATATACTTATCTTTGAAAAGTAATAAAGCAAAATTAAAATTAAATCAGAAAAAGCTATTAGAGAAAGAAGAGTATAAAAAGGCATAGAGAAAGGCACCAATGCACTTTTCCCCCAGGAAATATAGCAAAGGAAGAGTCCTTGGTCAGTGCAAATGATTATTTGGCTACTAACCAAAAAGTTAGAGGTTTGAGTCTACTCAGAGGCACTTCAGAAAAAAGGACAAACAAGTTCACTCTGGAAATCAGCAGCTGAAAATCCTGTGGAGCATAATCCTATCCTGGTACACATGAGGTCACCACAGGTTGAAGTCACCATGTCTTTACAGCAATTGGTTTTTAATCAAAGACTAGCTAGTGAGGATAAACTGTGTATATAACAGATAGATCAGATACATGAGATTCTTTCCATCTCCCTTATTTTCATGGCCCTCAGCCTACTCTAAGAAATCACTGCCTCATTGACCAATTCTAGGATCCAGAGCACTATGTGGTTCAGCTTTATGAAGCTAGCAAAGCCAGAAAACTCTAGCTATCCCCCTGCTTAACTCAAATGAAGTATTGTGTCACAAGACATGGGATCTGGCTTTCTTAGCTGCCAGCCTAGATCTCAGTCAACTCTCCACAAAATAGACCTTGATCAGAAGAAACTAGAAACAGAAGGAAGCCAGTAAATAAATTAGTTGTGCATCAACCTCCTTCAATGTAACATTTTGAGACAAGAGGTATTTTATAGCCAATTGAAGACTACCTATGTAGTTGAATCAACAGCTTAATTCCTCTGTGATGAAAATATTACTTCACCAACGAATCACCTGAAATTTCCTTATATAATTTTTCCCTTTGCTCACTCCCAGGGGCCCGGAACTAGATATTTCAGTGAAGCATTAGCTGGTAAGTTTTCAAAAAAACTTCAAAAATAGTCTTTTTAAAGGCTCACAGTGTACAAGATTTAAAACTACATAGACAATAAGCTTCTGTGGTATTAGCCTAAAAGTTGAATTATTTTTTTAAGCCATTAAGTTAGCCTCCTCAGGTCTCTAACTCAGCATGGTCTTGCAAATAATCAACAGCAGTGGGACAAGGATAAGAGGACGAGTGCTTCCCACACCAGAGAGCAAGACTTGAGGCAACAAGACTTAAGGGAGATAGGAGCAGATCCCGTTGGCAAGACTCTGGTGATGGTGTTGCAGAGATTGTGGCATTGCTGTGGAAAGACTGAGGCAGGGTATAAGCAGAGGCGCCCTGAGATACATGCTACAGTTAAGGGTGTTTGCTGGTCATGCCAGATGCTTGAAGTAGAAGCTGACTATAACTTGCTGGATGTTTGTTTGCTTAAAGGCAAGCTTTGTTAGATAAACTGAATTTGCCAGCTGAACTGAAATTGGAACCTGAACTAATTGAGAATTATGCTTTGAAACTGTTGGATTTGTGAGATATTTTTTGCCTCCTTCACTTTCCATCTACCTTCCTTAATAAACCTCATTCTTGGTACCATAACTGTGAGTCTGTGAGTCAGTAATAAATAAATGAACCTCTTGCTATTGGTGTGGCTCTAAAGGCACCATGGGGGTGGGCTACGGGCTCTTTATCTGCTTTCTGCTCTGGGGAAGAAAACTATTCTTATTCCTTTTGGCCTTTTCAGAGAGACTTTGGTGGCCCTGTAACCCTGTGTACTGTTTACTCCTACTTAGATAACTTCCAGTTAGTAGAAAAGACAAACCCTTCAGTGATGGACAAAGATAGTGCTACTTGTCCATAAACAGCCCAACCCCATTATCTTGCTTAATACATAAAACAAGTATCCATCAACATTAGTGTCTTTATAGTGTAGCATGGCAGGAAAAAGGTCCTGTACTGATGACATTATTTGTCCTGCAATTGAAGAAAGAATAATAAAATTAATCACAAGCTTGTTTTACTCTGATTTTTCTTTTTATAAGGAAAATAATAAAATGAATTATTCAAGATACCTATCTAAAATTGAGTTATCACATAAACCTTAAGTGAATAGTATCAAGTATCAAATGTATCTCAATATCTATCAATATTTGTGTCCAGCATACTCTGAATTTTGTTCACTTGCCTTTTATTTGTTCAGTTACCACCTTTCAAATAGAATAATAAGCTGAATTTTAAAATGAAAGTATGCAAATTTATTTTATTTATTCTGTTTTCCTCTCATGAAAAGACACAAGAATGAAAATAGACTGGCAGAGATGGTAGAAACAGATGAATGTAAAATGTTCCTGTCAACTTCATTGTTTCAAAAAGTAATAGGCATACTGAACATACACAAGGTTAAGAGAAAAGAAACATGTTTCAACTGTGGCTACTACACAAAATGAGATCCCAAGAAAGAAGACAGCAATTTTACACAAGGAAGTTAATGTACTTTCTTTATAGCAATCTCCAGAGAAATCTGAAGTTGAAGTAAAGGTATTAAGAAAAGAGATGCTAAGAGAAACTCCTGGCTTTTCTCTCACTACTTCAAACTTTCATCAGAACAAACTCTTCAATCCACCAAAATTATAATTGCCAGTTACAAGAGCCATTTACATGAGAGATTTACTTACTCTTTTGCATATTAAAAAAATGCAGGAAAATAAAAACCTATCACATGTTCTCTCAGTTGAGTTTTAAAAGTTTCCTTTTGATGGGTTTTTCTCAAAAATTAATCAATACCAAATGCGAATTTACAGAAGAAATCTTCTTGAAGTATTAGAAGACTTTGTCATTATTTCCTCCTGAGATTTGTCTCTGAGAGCTAGAAGGCAGAGCCTTTTCTATCAAAAGATTTTTTTATTTTACATTATTAATGCCAGACAAAAGTATTGGAGTGATGGTGGTGTAGTCCATATTGAGTTGCACTGATAAGCAAAAGGCAATAATTCTCTGGCAATTCAAATCTACCAGTGACTTTATGGAAGGAAGATAGACAATCTCCTCCCATGTTACAGCCACTGAAAACCCACTGGAGGATCAATTATGAGATGGTTTCAAGTTAATGGCAATTGTATGAGTTGAACAGTATGTTGTTGTTGTTATGTGCCATTGAGTCACTTGCGACTCATAGCGACCCTATGTACAACAGCTCTAAACTCTCCTCTGTCCTGTGCCAATCTCATTGTCTCCAACACACTCATCCAATTTCCCCAGTCACTGAATCAATCCACCTCACAGAGGGCCTTCCCCTCCTGCGCCTGCCCTCCACCCTACCAAGCATGATGTCCTTCTCCAAGGACCTGTCTCTCCTTACAACATGACCAAAATATGTCAGAAGAAGCCTCAGAATCCTTGCCTCCAAGAAGCAGCCCACTTTAACCCTCTCCAGGATGAATCTGTTTGTTTTCTTAGCAGTCCATGGTACCCTCAACACTCTTTTCCAACACCAAAGTTCAAAAGCATCAATTCTCTTTCTATCCTCCCTGGTCATTGTCCAGCTCTCTGACGCATATCAAGTGATTACAAAGACCATGCCCTGTGCCAGATGCACCTTAGTCTCCAGAGACACACCGTTGCTCTTCAGTACTTTGGAGAGGTCCCTAACAGCAGACTTTCCCCTCGCAATATGTCTTTTAATTTCCTGGCTGCTGGTGCCAAGAGTGTCGATTGTGGAGCCAAGCAGACAAAAGCTGTGAACAATCTCAATCTCTTCACCATCCATCCTGATGCCGCCAATTGGTCCAGTGGTGAGAATCTTTGTCTTCTTGACATTGAGCCTCAATCCATATTGAAGGCTGCAGTCTTTGACCCTCAGTAGCTCAATAACTGTACAATTTCAATTACTTGTATTGGTATTTGAAAGTTATAACCCCTTTAGTCCTATATTAGATATTATATTCTTGATCTTGAGAATCTTTAAAGATCTAGTCTAACTTTCACTGTACTCTAGCCAGATACCCTACCTATGGACTTTCTCTCTTCTCAAATAAAATCATTCTTAATGTGATAAGGCCTCCTATTTAAAAACTGTTGTGGTTGACAGTATGGTGCTGGAAACCAGTCATCTACAGGAGCTGGTTCTACAGAAGCGTGTTGACTGGTATTGGTGAGCAGTAGGGTGGAATGTTGATTCACAGAAGGGAGTGCAGCGATGTGATAGGGCCTCCTATTTAGAAACCCTTTTGATCAGCAGTGTGGTGCTGGAAACCCAAGGTGGGTGATTTTAATCTGTGGCCCTCAGACCTGGTTTAAATTGGTTTTTTCGTCAAACATTCTTCTAAGTGGTGTAGCACTAGTCTGTGCTAAACACTGTGATGTTGATGTGCCAAATGCAATAATGGTTACCCATGGTGGACAGTGTTTGGTGAAGCTTCCTGATTAAAACAAGCTTGGAAGCAGGAGTGGCATCCATTTCAGAAATGGCTTGCCTCTGGAAATTCTATGAATAAGGAGAAACAACCAAAGTTATACAAGTGTTCAGGTCTTTTGTTCATAGAGTTTCTGTGAGTCATCTACAACTTGAAAGTCCTTAACAACAACAACAGATTCATCCCTGTGTTCATACCGTGGCAATACCACCAATGGGAGATACAGCACAAGACTTTTTAAGAATTTCCAACCATGCAAGGGATATGTTTTTTCAAAGATCATGTTATTCTTCATCTTCCCTTTTCCCCTCTTCTTTTTTGTAAATAACTGATTTCATTATTTATATTGTCAAAAATATACACAGCAGGACCCACACCACTTCAACAATGGCTGGAATTTATTATATTTCTCAAGCTGTGCAATCATTCTCACTTCCCTTTTGCAAATTTTTTCTCCCACATTAACATAAGTTTACTGCCTCCTGCTATTAATAGTTTAATGATGTATCAATAATTATTTAAAAGAAGACAATGCACAAAGTAGAAATTCTTACTAATTTATTTACCCTTATATTTGATATAAGAAGCCTTGATGGCACAGTGCATAACATACTAGATTGCTACCCAAAAGTCTAGCAAATCAAATCCACAAATTTTTCCTCAGAGGAATGATGAACAGTCTTCTCCTACAAATATATACAGCCTCAGTGATCCAATGGAGAGTCACCATTAGTCAGAACTGATTCAATGGTAGTGGATCTGAGGATATTATTTGGCTTAAAGAAAAATTCAGGGAGTATCTTTGGTTTAAGGCTTACATTTAAAGATTATCTTAGGTCAGTAGTTTCAGGTGCTAATTTACCTCTATGGCTCCAGAAAATATGATTAGATAAAAGTTTTCACAAATGTACCATCAGTCTTTCCCAAGTGATGATTATTTCTCTGTAGAATCGTTGCTAAGAATGCGCAGTAATGGTAACCAGGAGCCATCCATATTTTTCTGATGTCATGGCAAAGAAGGCAGTTGTTCATGGAGGTAATTAACCACATGTTCGCTCCTATTCTTAAGCCTTCTTCCTCAATTGTGCCAAGTGAATACAGATCAAATGTTGTACCTTAGATAGTTGCCTTCAAGATTTTAAAATAGTAGGAACACAATACAATAAAGAAAAAAATAGAAGCACTAAAATTATTTTAGACCAACTAACTGAGATTTCCTATGGAATTATAATTCTAAGTGTCTAAATCAAGAAATCAAATTCCATAAGGATTTATTGGTTGTATACAAGCAGCTGAAGAAGTTATCTTTTAAAAAACAAAACGTGTGTGCCTGTGTGTGTGTAAACTTAAAGAAAAAGAGAGAAAGCAAGCTAGTCTTTGTACCTAATGCTAAGAAGCTGCACTACCAACTAAAGCAAACGGTTTGAATCTTCTAGCTGCTACATGGGAGAAAGATAGGCAATCTTTGCAGAAAGTCAAGGACTACAGTCTTCAATGTGGATTTAAACTCCATCAAGAAGACACAGATTCTCACCACTGGGACAACTAGCAGCACCATGATATATGGGGAAGAGCTTGAGATTGTTAACAATTTCAGATTGCTCAACTCCACAATCAACACTCTTGGCACCAGCAGCTGGGAAATCAGAAGAGAAAAACCTGCTGTCAGAAATCTTTCCAGAGCGCTAGAGAGCAACAGTGTTAGTCTGGAGACTAAGGTACACCTGATCCAAGACATGGCCTTGGCAATTACTTGCTACATCCCAAACCTGGACAATGACTAAGGATGTCAGAAAAAGAATTAATGCCTTTGAGTTATGGTGCTGAAGTTTAGTATTAAACATATCACAGACTGCCAAGAAGACAAACAGGTTTATCCTAGAGGGGAGGAGACCAATTTGTTCCTTAGAGGCAAGAATTTTGAAGCTCCATCTGACATAATTTGGGTATGTTGCCAGGAAAGACAAGCCCTTGGAGAAGGACATCATGTTTAGAAGTATGGAGGGACAGCGCAAAAGAGGAAGATCTAGGAAGTAACCTAGAAAGACAAGTTATAGGAGCAATAGGGGTAGATGTGTCAGAAACAGGGAGATTGGCTCAGTATAGGACAAGGTTCAAAGCTATTGCTCATAAGGTCGCTATGAGTCATAGGCAACTCAACAGCACATAACAAGAACATATATCATGTGCTACCAGCACAAAGGTATGTAGTTCCTATCCATCAGCTGGTCTATGGGAGAAAAATAGACAATCTCCTCCAGTTTGATTTATTGCCTCTGAAAACTTGCTGGAGAGTCAGCTATTGGTTTCAACTCAACAATACACAATAACAACAACATAAATAACTATATATAGTTATATGTAATGATAAATATCATCAGGTGACTCGATGGCTCATAATACCATATATATATGTATGTGTATGTGTGTGTGTATAAAACATTTGCCAATTCAACTTTTTACCAGTATAAAAATTACTGAAAGCAATTATATCAATCAGCTGACAACCCTTAACATTTACCTTAATGCTAATCTATACCATTTTAGACACATTTTTGTCTTCCTTCCTTAAAACTTACTTGGTTTCATTTTTGCTGTGTTTTTTTAAACCCTGATTCATTTACAATTCTCAAAATTAAAATTCATTGCCATTGAGTTAGAACCTACTCATAGCTGAACCTCCAGCAGGTTTTCAGAGGTTAGAATCACACAGAAATAGATTTCCCATCTTTCTCTCAAAGAGTTGTTGCTGGATTTAAACAGCTAGAAAGATGCCACTTTGGGGTTAAAAGAGCAACTCCCTACACATTATATCACCAGTGAGTTTATATACAACTACTTTTATAATTACAATAGTTTATTGGGATGGGTAAATTCATTTTTATATTGTTTAACAAATATGTTCTTTTTTAAGTCTTTTTTAAATTTTATTATTCATTTCAGTGAAAATTTACAGATATTTTGGATTTCCATTCATTCATTGTTGCACTTTTCTCACCTCCCAACCCTCCCCCCTTGTACACTGCCCTCTTGGAAAAGTAAAAGAAAAATTCTTTCATTGTTTTACAAGCCCTCCCCCAGATCCACTCCACTATGCAGCCTTTGCTCCGGACTCCTGTCATTACAAAAATACCCAATCACATATCCCTTTTAAGTAGTTTTCTCACTTATCTGTTTCAATGTAGTATACATTATTGACCCCATATTTCTCAGTCTCCCCACAACCCCTATGTTAGTTCTGTTTTACAACAGTGGTACCATGCAGTATTTGTCCTTTTGTGACTGAGATACTTCATTCAGCATAATGTTCTCCAGGGTCACCCATTTTGAATAATAGTGCATGAGTTCCTTGTTTTTCAATGCAGCATAGTATTCCATTATGTGAATATACCACAGCTTCTCTATCCATTCGTTTGTTGATGGGCACTTAGGTTGTGTCCAACTCCTTGCTATTGTGAACAAATCCGCAATAAACATGGGTGTGCAGCGAATATGTTATTCTTCCAGAGTAAATAATACCCTAGAACAATTCAAAAGGCACACATTTTAGTCACCATGAAATGTAAGCGAAAAAAAAAATTCTGATCAGAAGCGTTTTGTGTCCTTCTCTGACTATAAAACATGGATGTTTGCTTTGCTGGCCCAAGTACAGTACCAGTCCTAGGTTAGAGAGACAAATTAATTAATAGCATGGACAAATAAAATAGCAATTTAAACAGCCAGGTAAAAGATTTCTAAAGTCAGACTCTAAATCGCAAGTATCCATACAATCAAGAAAGAAAATGTGTGTACTATTGCCACATAGCTGCTTTCATTGCCAAGGTTTTTATGCATAAATAGATTTCAATACTTATTTTGTCCCCCTCAAATTGCTATCACATTGTTAAATAGCAAGAACATTCAGACCAGAAAATTGAGTTTTTATAAGAAAAGTTAAGTGGACAGCAGCTGCAGGATTAATACATTCCCCTGATATATTTTTTATTTACAGATGCACATTTTCATTAGCTGAGATTTAACAGAATGGATTTTTACAACAACAAAAGCATCCCAATTCTGGCTTTTATACACAGATGGGCTTCTCACTGTCTCCTCGGACAGTTTGAGTGTATCTCCTTCCAACATAACCCAGATGCATCTATTTGTAATGCTCAGTTCTGGCCTTGGAGGCAGAGGGCATAATTTCCCTCCCTAATCTGCAGAGCAAATCTCAAAGGCAATGTGTTTACTGTGTAGATGCACAGAGTCCCACAGAGTTGGACTGGATATGCAAACGAGATCTTTTTTCTTCCTTTGTAAATGAAGGTATTTTGTGCCTCTGAGATGATTTCCTCAGCTACCTATCAGCATTTGCTACAATAATTTCCTAAATGACCTTAGGTTATTATGCTTCCTTTTTGTTTTAGAATAAAAGTTAATTTCTGTCGCAAGTGTCCCCGTCTTACTGTTCCCTCAGAGCACCTCCTAATCTTCTGAAATGCTTTTTGTTTTAGACTTGAACTCTAAACAGTCATAGCCACATATTCCTAAATTCTTGATATGAAGTACATATGCTCACAGGCCAGTCTTATTTGTTTGGTGCCCTGGAGGTGTTTAGTCATTGGATAAATGCACCGTTGGGGAAGTTAACCTTAATATAAATGTTCAACATCCTCAGCTGTTAATGGAAAGGCCCAAGATTCTAGTCCATCTTTAAAGAAAGAACTGGTTGGCAGTCTGAACCTAGAAAATCAGCTGTTGAAAACTACGAAGCACAGTTACACTCTGATATGTCTGGGGTCACCATGCATCAGGATCAACTCCACAGCCACTAACAGTTGTGACAGAGCCCTTGTTCCTAGTTATACAGCCCTGGCACTGTGGCATTTACTCTATACTCTTATGGAACTCATAGAACCTGGTGCTTTTAGTCTGATGAAAACAGTAAAATGTCATCAAACCATGTGTTGGGTAGAGGCGAAGTATTGCGAGTCTTCCTAAACCCAGGATCAAAGATTATAGAAGAATCTAATCTCTATCCCAGGATTAGTGTTCTGCCCTTTCCCTAAACCTTATAAAGCTCTCAAGACCCACGATGAACTCAAACATACCACCAATTGTGAAGGTGGTACAGAACTGTGTAGATTTTTATTCAATTGTATTAAAATTCAGCATAAATAAGAGCAAACTTGACAGTAACAATTGGGCTCTAAGAGTTTCAGAAATAAGTTCACGACCTGCGACAATAAGAAACATTGTGCAACCTGAGATTACATACTTTTGTCCATGTCTCTGTGCCTGAAAAACCAAAACCAAAAACTCTATAAAGATTTTGGTTGGAAGTAAGACAGACACCAAAATTTTAGGAAAGAAACAGGGTGTGTGCCCCTGGTAATTACCACACTTACATTCTCCCTAGCCCATTGCAATAGGGACAATTTTTCACTTTCCCCTGGCACGCGCCTGTCCAAGAATATGGATGTGTGGTGCTTCACTAGGAAAATGGAAATTATTTTTCATTTTTAAACGCTAAAACATTTATGTTTACCAAGTTACACTGTCCAGTTGTTTAACCAGCAGGGTGGTGAGCAAAGAGACATAGAAATAAAGCATCAGTCCCTTTTCTGTGCCAAATGGAGAAATAAAGTTCCAAGTACTTTTGGTGGCCTTTACTAGGGCAAAAACGAGAGAAGTAACACACCTTCTCAACTACAGTTAAAAAGAAAACTCAATTCCCTCTACTATAAAGTTAGAAGCCTCATCAATTTTACATATGCTTTTAGGTAAAGATCTATACAGCAGGTTTCAACTTGGTATGAAATTTCTAACAGTTCATCTAGTTTCCTGAAATCTGAAGTGTCAAATTATCACCATCTATTGGAGGTACATGGTTTAAAATTAGGAAAGGTGTACATCAGGGTTGTATCCTTTCTCCAAACTTATTCAACCTGTATGCTGAGCAAATAATTCATGAAGTTAGAGTTTATGCAGAAGAATACGCCATCAGGATCAGAAGAAGAATCATCACCCTACATTATGCAGATGTTACAAGCTTTCTAGTTGAAAGTCAGAAGGCCTTGAGGCACTTGCTGCAGAAGATCAAGAACTACAACCTTCCATATTGGAGTACATCCCAACATCAAGAAAACAAAGATCCTTACCACGGGGCCAGTAGGTAACATTATGATAGCGGGAGAAAGCATTAAAACTGCCAAAGATTTTATCTTACTTGGAGCCACAATCAACACCCTCAGTAGCAGCAGTCAGGAGGTATACACTGGGAGAAAGTCTGTCAAGTACCTCTCCCAAATACTGAGGAGCAGTGATGTCAGTTTGAAGACTGAGGGAAAGCCTGATTCACATCATGATCTTTTACATCACTTGCTATGCATCTGAGAGCTGGGCAGTAAATAACAGAAGAATTGATGTCTTTGAGCATATGGTGTTGGAGAAGAGTACGTAATGACCCATGAACTGCCAAAAGAACATGACAAGTGTGTCTTAGAAAAAGTGCAACCAGAGTGTTCCATGGAAGCAAGCGTGGCAAAGCTTCATCTCTCATACTTTGGACATATTGCTAGGAGAGGCTGTTCCTTGAAAGGGGATATGATGTTTGGAAAGGTGGAGGATCAGCAAAAGAGAAGCTCTTGGCCTCTGATGAGATGGATTGGTACAGTGACTGCAGCAGTGGGTTTAAGTATGTTAAGATGATAAGGATGGTACAGGATAAGGCAGAGTTCAGGTCTGTTGTTCATCGAGTTGTTATGAGTAATACTCGATTCATTTTTGCCCCTAACAACAACTTGGGCATAGAGTGAAAATCCAAAGATACTGTATTTTCAAAGGGGGAGCTATAGTTGTACAGTAGTTAGAGTACTCCTTTACTAAGAAGTTGGTATTTCAAATCCACAAGCTAGCAACTCTGCAGAAGAAAGATGTGGCATCCTGCTTCAGTAAATATTTACAGCTTTGGCTATCCCAAGAGGTAGTTCCAGGGAGCTACGGTTGCCTAGAGGTAAGAAACTGTGCTGCAAACCCAAGTGCACATTATTCAAATCCACCAGCTGCTCTATGGAAGAACGATAGTAAATCTCTTCCCATGAAATATCCTGCCTCTGAAAACTTGAAGAGTCAGTTATGAGCTAGCTCGGATTCAATGGCACACAATAACTATTACTGGAGGGGGGGGGTGTAGCCTAGAAGCAGAATTGACCCATAGGCTTGTTTTCAGAGGCAGTTATTCACACTAGAGATTTTCTCTCCTCCATCAGAGCAGCTGATAGCCTCAAACTGCGAGCCTTTGGGATTGCAGCACAGCTTCTTGCCACTGGGCCACCAGAACTCCTTATAACAAAGGTTGTTGATTTCTGTTGAGTTGAGCATGACTCATAACAACCCTATGAACAAAAGACCTGAAGCCTTTCTATAACTATCGTTGTTTATCAAAGTTCATAGGGTTTCCAGAGGCATGTTGTTTAGGAAGTGGATGCCACTCCTGCTTCCAAATTAGTTCTACCTTTTTCTATATTGTCGTTACTAGTCATGGGTGCATCTCTGTGAGTTGGAATCTACATGATCGTGAGCTTGGTTTTGATTTCTTCATAAAAGCTTGTGGAAGTAATTCTTTTTAAAATTTACCTCCATTTCAAATATAGTGTGTAGAATTTATAGTCAGTGATTGGTGCTTAGATTTTATTTATCCAGTTATTTTTACTTGAGTTCTGTGATTCACCTCTGCTTAGTTAAAGCAATCAGAGAAGGAAAAACACATATACAAACAGAATTTTTTTTCCACAGAAATACTGACCCAACCTTAACTGGAGTGGAGGGAGCCATGTAGCAATAATAATAAAAGTAGCAAACGTTAGCAATCTGCCTCATAGCATGAAATAAAATGTATTTTTAAAATATGAACAGTGCTCCAACTGTAATTTTTTACACAGCTGTGATAAAAGTGATAAGGCATAACAATTCCTGAGTAAACACACGTACGAGGTGGAAGCTGAGCTCTAAAGTGTTTTGTTTTACTTGAAGACTCTAAGCATACCATGGCAGATTCCTTGATTTTTTTTAAAACAGCTATCAATTTTGCTCACTTGTTCAATTTAATGGATGCTAGAGGCTGCAGAAAAAAATATGTTGCATTAAGAGATATTCTACCTTAGCCTGTGAATTTGACATCTTGTCACTTTGTAACATTATACACTTTTGTATAGATATCCTATCTACTGCCTCTTGATAGGAAAAAAAATAGCAAAAGTAGTACAATATATCTTTCCAGTAGAAAAAAATGTAATTCATTCCGATAAAAAATATGTGCTTCTGTCCCTGACTATTAAAAATCTGAATGTTTTCCAAGGTAACAACATTTTTTAAAATCGTTAGAACACATGGATATTTGTCCAGCTTTGAGAACAATTATTTTCCAAATATACTTTCCAGAATAGTCTTTGGATAAACAAATTATTTTTAAAGAGCTTAAAAGATAAAATACACTTTTTAAAAAGATAACTATAGTTTCCTAAGTAGTAGTCACTATTGCTATACACCAGTCAGTGCCCAAGCTCCACAGGGGAAGTACAGGCAATCTCCTCCTGTGTGATTAATTGCCCTTGAAAATCAATAGAGAAGTGTCAGCTTCAACTTGATGGCATATACCAATAAGCTAAAGGAGTAAAGGTAAACCTTAAATGCATTCTTTTTGCCTTAGAGCAAATAGTCTCCAACACATAGTTGAGCTCTGTGGCATCGTCCATAGGGAGATGTGCTGCTAACCAAAAGGCCAAATCTCTGGTAATTTAAATCCACCAGTGGTTCCATGGGAAAAGAGATGAGCAATCTCCTTCAATACAATGTACAGTGTTGGAAATTCAGTGGAGGGTCAGCTACGAGTCAGTTCCTTCTCACTGCTAGTAAAGGGGTTTTTTTATTTAGTCTGTAAACTATAATTTGTTGTACATAGGGTTTTCAGAGGCCTGCCATTTCAGAAGTGGATGGCCAATCCTTCTTCCTAGTCTGTCTTAATCTGAATGTTTAGATTTAGAGGAGTATCTGAC
>NW_006399848.1:4357415-4360950 GCF_000299155.1 Elephantulus edwardii
GTAGTATTCCATTGTGTGAATATACCACAGCTTCTCTATCCATTTGTTTGTTGATGGGCACTTAGGTTGTTTCCAACTCTTTGCTATTAAGAACAAAGCAGACATGTTTCTTTCCAAGTATTTCTTTGTAGCCAGATGACTGGTTTAGCTGATCTAGTAGATGCAAACAGAGGAGATAGAATATCTTCAGGGCCAACAATATCAAGAAGCAGATTTTCTCTCCTTTTTAATTACAGGTCATCCATAGAAATCATGTGTTGAAGATAGAGCCCTATAACAGAAGGAGCTTGGTTTTATAATTACCACACAGAAGACTGTCTTTAACTTCCATTATGTAAAGGTGTTAATATTTTAGATTTATCTTTTATTACCTTGTTAATTACCACACTCACGTAAAAGAATCCTTTTTTTTGCAGTAGCTTATCTCTAATAGAGATTTGTTGTTTTGTTGTGCTATTGAATTGAGTTTATAAAAACCCATCTGAACCCTGTCCTATCCTGTGCCATCCTCACAGTCTCTGACATACTTGAGACCATTGCTAAAGTGACTGTTTCAATTTATACAGTTATGAGTCTTCTTCTCTTTCAACATCCCTCCAATTTTCCCAGAATGATGTCCTTCTCCAGCAATATCCTCTCCTAACAATATGCCTCAAGTATAGGAATAAAACTTTATTGTCTTTGCCTCCAATTGGCTACAATCATTTCAATTCTCACTGAAAGGAAAATACAATGTATTTATATGAATAGTAAATTAAGTAACCAAGAACTATAGCCTAAGATATTATTCATATAGTAAAAGTAAAGATACTTTTTACGATGACTTCATTCCAGCTACACTGCAACTGATAGTAGACAATGTTTACTAGTCTCTGCAAAACCTGCCTACATACATATATAGTCATGTACTTGGCCTTAAACACTATTGTACATCTGCATCACAGGGAGACCTTGAGACTTTTTAAGCATAAACAGAAGATGCAGGGTAGAGCTGTGGTTTCTGGAGGGAAACAGCCTCCTCTGTTCTGCTGCTCAGGTACTTTGTCCTTGAACACTGCTATCTGTCTGCATCTTGTGGAGAGCTTAGGTGGAAGAGGCATGGTAGAGCTGCAGTTTCCGGAGGGCAACAGTCATCATATTGTGGGCCCCTAGGCCTGCAGGCCTCAGGTCAAATGGGGAACATCAATATACAGGTCCATTATAAAACAGTGCTAGGACATTATTTAGATACAACAGTCTAACATCTACTAAAATATTACAAAATGTCAAGAAAGCATCAGTAGGCCTCGGTCATCATGTAAAAACCAAAATAACTCTTCTCCAGAAAAGCAGACCCAATATCCAAAACAGAGTCACCCACAAAGGGGACACAATTGGATTAAATTATGATTTCTCAGCAGAAACCATGCAAGCTAGAAGACGATGGGATGGCATATACAGAAATGTGAAAGAAAACAATTGCTAGCCGAGGACCCTGTACCCAGCAAAGCTCTCCATCAAATATGAAGGAGAAATTAGACCTTTTGCAGAGAAGAAATAACTTAAGAAATTTGTGGAAAGGACCAAAACTATAAGAAATTTTAAGTTAAATTCTTCACATGGAGATGCCAAAGGAAAGTGGATGGACCATACTAACCAGAAACAACAGAAAAAAGAAACACAACAAAATGGCAAATATAAGACCAAGCCTGACAATAATACTTAATGTGAATGGACTAAATGTACTAATAAAGAGAAAGAGTAGTAGAATGAATTAAAAAAAAACATTTAAAAGCCCATCACTCTGTTGACTACAAGAGACATATCTCAAAAAAAGAAGAGAAATACAGACTCAAAATCAAAGGCTGGGGGAAAAAAATTACCAAGCAAATGGCAACCACGAGAAAGCAGGAGTGGCAACCCTAGTCCCTGATAAAATAGACTTCAGAATGAAACCCACCATAAAAGATAAGGAAAGGCATTATATACTGATTAAAGGCACAATAGATCAAGAAGACATAAACTTGGTCAACATTTATGCACCAAATTATAGACCTGAAAAATACATAAAACAACAATTAACAGAATGGAAGAAAGAAATTGACAGTACCACAATAGTGGTAGGAGACTTCAAAACACCACTATCCCCAAAGGATGGGTCAAACCAAAAGAAATTTAACAAAGATGCAGAAGATATAAACTATAAAATCAGCCAACTCAACCTTGTGGATGTATTCAGGGTACTGCACCCAACTAAAATTCAATTAACTTTCTTCTCAAGTGCACATGGTACATTCTCCACAATCAATCATTTATTAGGATACAAAGAAAGGCTCAACAAATTAAAAAATATTGAAACAATACAAAGTATCTTTTTGAACCACAATGTCATGAAACTAGAAATTAGCTACAGGAGGGTATCTTACAAAAACCATTCATTTGGAAGCTAAATAACTCTCTGCTAGAACATGATAGAGTTAAAAACAAATAAAGAATGAAATAAAAAAGTTCCTTGAAACAAATGAAAACGAAAATATTACATACCAAAACTTCTGAGGTACAGCTAAAGCAGTTCTCAGGGGGCAGTTCACAGCAATAGAAACATACATTAAAAGGGGAAAAAAGAAGAAAAAATCAATTATCTAACTCAGCACCTTCATCAAATTGAAAAAGAACAACAATCAAATCCCAAAGCCTCTAGAAGAAATTATAAGCACAAAAGCTGGAATCAATGAGATAGAAAATAGAAAAAAATTGAAGCCATAAGTAAGACCAGGAGACAGTTTTTGAAAAGGTCAACAAAATTGACAAACCACTGGCAAAATTAGCAAAAAAAAAAAAAAAGAGAGAAAACAGATAACTCAATTAAAAAATAATAGCAGTGAAACAGAGCCAGATGAAATTAAATCGATAATATCAGAATACTATGAAAAGCTATACTCTGATAAATTTGAACACCTAGAGGAAATGGACAAATTCCTTGAAACTCATGCCCTTTCAAGATTGACAGACAGATATAGAACACTTGAACAGACCTATCACAAAGAAATCAAAAAAGTCATAAAAAGACTTCACCGTAAGAAAAGTCCTGGACCAGAGGACTTTACCACTGAACTCTATCAAACATTCAGAGAGGATCTATCACCAATTCTACTTATATTGTTTTTAAAAAAATTGAAAAAGAAGGGCCATTTCCAGAGTCATTCTATGAAGCAAGCATAACTCTAATACCAAAGCCAGGCAAAGATATCGCAGAGCAAGAAAACTACAGACAAATACGTCTCATGAATATAGATGCAAAAATCCTTAAAAAATTCCTAGCCAACAGAATCTAAAAGCAATTAAAAAATTAATTCATCATGACAAAGTGGGATTCATAACAGATATGTACGCATGGTTTAGCATAAGAAAAACAATCATTTGACCCCGCAGTACCACTACTGGGAATATACCCCGAAGAGACCATAACTGACACCCAAGCAGATATATGCACACCCATGTTTATTGCAGCTTTGTTCACAATAGCAAGCAGTTGGAAACAACCTAAGTGCCCATC
>NW_006399848.1:4361705-4397742 GCF_000299155.1 Elephantulus edwardii
ACAATTGATAACAGTGCATCTAAATTCCAAAATCAATCTCCATAATAGTCTATGTGTTTCCTACTGCCAAGGGGGTCCTTTAGAGTAGTGAGAGAAGACCTTCACCCTGAAACCCACAGCGTCCCTTTTCAGCAGGAAGTAGCTAAGAGAATATGCCATCCCCTTTTCCTTATGAATCAGGGTGAAGTCTCTCTCAGGGAGGAGTGATAGGGAATCGCAAGGGACACACTGACAAAGGAGATTAATCAGAACTGGCTTTGACAAGCACTGTGGCAATTGGACAATTAAAACAGACATTGGGGGAGGGGAAAGAAGAACAAACTGGGGATGAGGGTGGAGAAAACAGTGTAACAATGAATGAATGAAAACCCCAAACCTCTGTAAATGTTCATTAAAACTAATAAAATTTAATTAAAAAAAGAAAGAAAAAAGTAAAATAAAAGGAAAAGAACAATGAATGAATGGAAAAAAAATAAAAACAGTCAACATAATTCACCATATTGTTGTTTGTTGTTATGTACCATTGAGTCATTTGCAACTCATAGCGACCCTATGTACTACAGCCCTAAACCCTGCTCTATACGGTGCCAATCCCATTGTCTCTGACACACCCATCCCAATTACCCCAGTCACTGAATCAATCTACCTCATAGAGGGTCTTTTCCTCCTGCACTGTCCCTCCACCCTCCCAAGAATGATGACCCTCTCCAGGGACCGATCCCTCCTCACAACATGTCCAAAGTATGTCAGACAAAGCCCCGGAATCCTTGCCTCTAAGGAGTAGCCTGGTTTAACACTCTCCAGGATGTATCTGTTTTCTTGGCAGTTCATGGTACATTCAATACTCTTCTCCAGCACCATAGCTCAAAGGCATCAATTCTTCTTCTATCCTCCCTAGTCATTGCCCAACTCTCTGATGCATAACAAGTGATTGCAAAGACCATGGCCTGTATTAGGCACACCTTAGTCTCCAGAGAGACACTGTTGCTCTTGAGTACCTTAGACAGGTCCCTAACAGCAGACTTTCCCATTGCAATACGTTTTTTTTTTTATTTCCTGGCTGCTTGTGTCAGGAGTGTTGACCATGGAGCCAAGCAACTGAAGCTGTGAATGATCTCAATCTCTTCGCCATCCATCCTGATGCTACCAATTGGTACAGTGGTGAGACTCTTTGTCTTCTTGACACCATATTAAGCAAGCAAATAACAAGAACCACATGATCGTAGCAATTGATGCAGAGAACGCATATGACAAAATACAATACCCCTGCCTGATAAAGACTCTCAGCAAAATTGGAATAGACAGGAATGTCCTCAATATAGTGAAATGTATATATGCAAATCCAATTGTATTTTCAATGCAAAAAGACTAAAATCACTTTTCTTCTGAATAGGGACCAGACAAGGATGCCAACAGTTACCACTTCTATTCAAGATTGTACTGGAAGTACTTGCTAGGGCAGTATGACAAGAGAAGGAAATAAAAGACATCCACATCAGCAAAGAGATGGTTAACTTGTCACTATATATGACTATGTAAAGGTATTTGACTGTGTGGATCACAATAAACTGTGGCTGACTCTGAGAAGAATGGGAATCCCAGAACATTTGATTGTGCTTATGCAAAACTTATACTTGGACCAGGAGGCAGTAGTCAGAATGAACAAGAAAACATTGCATGGTTCAAAATTGGGAAGGGTATGTGTCAAGGATGTGTCTTATCTTCATATCTTTTCAATCTATATGCAGAACAGAGTATCCAGGAGGCTGGGCTCTATGAGGAAAAATGTGGCATCAGGATAGGAGAAAGACTCATCAACAATCTACATTATGCAGATGACACAACCCTGCTTGCTGAAACTGAGGAGGATATGAAGCTCTTCCTGCAGAATGTCAAGGACTGCACACTTCAATATGGATTGAAGCTCAACATCAAGAAAATAAAGATTCTCATCAATGGGCCAATTGGCAGCATCATGATGGATGATGAAGAGATTGAGATTGTTGACAGCATCAGTTTGCTTGGTTCTACAATCAACACTCTTGATACCAGCAGCCAGGAAATGAAAAGACATATTGTGTTGGGAAAGTCTGCTGTCAGAGACCTCTCCAAAGTACTGAGAAACAATGATGTCAGTCCAGAGACTAAGGTGCTCCTGATACAGGCCATGGTCTTTGCAATTACTTGCTATGCATTAGAGAGCTGGACAATGACTAGGGATGATAGAAGGAGAGTTGATGCCTTTGAAGTTTGGTGCTGAAGAAGAGTATTGAATATACCATGGACTGCTAGAGAACAAAAAAGTTTATTCTGGAGAGGGTGAAGCCAGGCTGCTCCTTTGAGCCAAGGATTCTGAAATTCCCTCTGACATACTTTGGACATTTTGCAAGGTGGGATCAGTCCTTGGAGAGGGACATCATGCTTGGAATGGGGGAGGGACAGCACAGAAGACCCTTTGTGAGATGGATTGATTCAGTCACTGAGATAATGGGGATAGGTATGTCAGAGACAATGAGATTGACAAGGCGTAGAGCAGGGTTTAGGGCTGTTGTAAATAGGGTCACTATGAGTCACAAGCAACTAAATGGCACATTAACAACAACAACAACATATGCAGATAACATGACAGTGTACACAGAAAACTCTAAGGATTCAACAAAAAACTCTTTGAGCTCGTAGACCAATTTAGTAGAGTGGCAGGATACAAGTTCAATATACAAAGTCAGTGGGATTTCTCTACAGTAACAAAGAAAACATAGAGAAGGAAAATAAGAGAGCAATACCACTTACAATAGCCAATCACAAATTGAGATACTTTAATAATAAACCTAACTAGAGACACAAAAGACCTTTGCAAAGAAGATTCTAGAACATTTTTGTTAGACACAATAGAAGACCTGACAAAACAAAATGGAAAATATTCCCTGTTCATCTATAGGAAGACTCAATATAGTAAAAATGACAATCTTACCAAAAGTAATCTACATGTTTAACGCAATCCCAATATAAATATCAAATTTATTTTTCAAAGAAACAGAAAGGCAAATGTTAAGTTTGTGTGCAGAGGAAAAAGACCAAAAATAAGCAAAGTACTTCTGAAAAACAAGAGTGAAGTTGGAGACATAGCACTCTCTGATCTCAAAAACTACCACACAGCTGTAATAGTCAATACAGCATGGTACAAGTACAACAACAGGCGCATAGACCAATGGAGTAGAATCGAGAACCCAAAAATTAATCCATTATCTATGGTCATCTGATATTTGACAATAAAACAAAGCCTATCAAATAGAGAAATAATGACCTCTTCAACAAATAGTGCTGGCAAAACTGGATTACTACCTACAGAAAGCTGAAGCAGGATGCATACCTCTCACCATACACAAAAATCAACTCAAGGTGGACCAGAGACCTCGGGGTAAAGCTCAAAACTGTCAAGATCATAAAGGACAAAGTAGGTCCAAGCTTTTGAAGGACTAGCTCATGGTATAAAAAGGCTGACAAATACAGCCAGAATTATACAACAAGTAGAGGGGAAAAAAATTGATGAATGGGACCTTCTAAAGATGAAATCCCTACATGCATCAAAAACATTTTCCATCAGAGTGAAAAGAAAACCTACTGACTGGGAAAAACGTTTGGCAAGACAATTTCAGACAAGCATCTTACATCAAAAGTTTACAGAATCCTACACAGCCTTCACAAGAAAAAGACTGAGAACACAATTACAAAGCAGGAAAAATACATGGAAAGACTTTTCACAGAGGAAGATATTCAGATGGCCAACAGAAACATTAAGAAATGCTCAAAATCACTGGCAATATGATACAAAATCAAAATCACAATGAGATAGCATCTCGCTCCAGTAGAAGTGACAAAGTTTAACATGACAGCAAGCATTAAATATCAGAGAAGATATGGAGACATAGGAACACTTATACACTGTTGGTGGAATTGTAAAATGGTACAACCACTACAGAAGGCAGTTTGACATTTCCTCAAAAAGTTAAACATAGAAATTCCATATGAATAGCTAGGTAGCTATTCCATTGCTTGGAATATACCTTGAGAACTGGGACACATTTGTACATCAGTGCTCATAGCAATATTATTCACCATCACACGAACATGGAAATAGCCCAAATGTATAACCATAATCAAATGGACTGAAAAATGGTGGTACATTCACATGATGGAATACTACATTGCATGGAGGAGCAATGATCTTGAAAATCACTCCCTAACTTGGGAGGGGCTGGAGAAAATTATGCTAAGTGAACTAATGCAGTCCCATAAATGACAAATACTGTATAAGACCATTATTGTAGAAATAGAAAGATAACTAATAAAACATGTGTAAGGATCCAAGGTGGAGAAGGGTAGAAGCAGAAGAGTCAGAATGGTTGGGAAGTTAACCATAGGATCACATAATTTGATAGGTAAAGGGACGGGATGAGTAAATGAAATGAGAAAGATCTGGTGTGAAAAACAATGTATAAGAACTTTGTAAGTAAACCAGTATAAAATAAAACTTTTATTTTTTTTTAAATAAAGTAAGAATTTTAAGTGGCAAAGCCAGGAAAAATCACTTAAATCTAGAATTACTTGGAAAGACTCATGGAAAAAATTTTTTAACTTGATTTCAAAGGATAAGTAACAGTGTGACAAGTAAGAAATGATGAAATATATTCTAGGCAGAAGAAACTGTGATTAATCATTACAGTGTTTAGGGATTAGGAATATATTTGCAAAAAGGATGATAACCTAAAACTATGAAATGGATGAAAAGCGACCCTTTTCCAGCTCACTATCATTCAGTACTTATTGATAACTTGATAATATGACTGATTATATAACTTATCAAGTCCATATATTTGGCACTGTGTGATCTGATATTAAAAGTTTTTCTCTTCTTTAAGAAAATCCAGAGGTTACAATATCTCTTTCACCATTGTAGATAATGAGAGAGAGAGACAGGGATTTCAGGGATCTCAGAGCTCACAGAACAGAGAGCAACAAAGCACACATCTAATGATTTTCAATGCAAAAGGGAATAATTTCCCCTGAAAACTAGCATTTCTCAATAAGCATTGTAATAGAGATGAAAATTCTACTATCACTAAAATACACAGAGCTGTGCAATAGTTGGCAAGAACAAGGTAAAATAAAGCTCCATTACTTAAATATAGACATTCCTTGATTTTAATAATGAAATTTAAAATTCTAATGTTAATATTAAAAATGGATAATTAAGTGTTATTATACCAGAGGTGTTCAAATACACCAGCTACTCCAAGGGAGAAAAATGAAAATCTTTTCCTGTGTCATTTAAAGACTGAAAAACCACTGGTAGGTAAGCTGTGAGTTAGTTCTGACTCAACAGCAATGAGTTGAGTTGATTCAAAATTGATAAGGCTCACAAAAATGGAAGAAATTCCTGGATGATACGAAAAGGGAATTATGACTAAGGGCTCCGTAACTTTATGTGAAGGAATTAAAAATTAAGATCATAACCTCATTGTATAAAAATTAATTTTAATACTTCTTTACACTTGAGTTAATGACTTAGAACTCTATAATGATTAGGGAGCTCTAGCAGCCTAATGGCAAGAAGCTGCCCTGCAATCCCAATGGCACTCAGTTCAAATTCACCAGCTGCTCTGTGGGAGAAAGACGAGCAAGCTACTCCCATGTGACTAACTGCCTCTGAAAACCCACCAAAGGGTCAGTTATAGGTCTGTTCTGACTCAGTTTTACAAAACAAAATATATGCTTTTTCTTCAATAATGTAAATACATCTGCTCATCTCTTATCAGCATGGTTAAGTATCCAAGACTAGGTCACTATGTGAAAATGGAGGATGATCATATTGTATGAAAAACTGGACTTTTATTACAAAATTAAAGAATAAATTAAATTGTTACACACTACCATATCATTGAAAATCATCAACAGGTTTACCTGTGACATTAACTAACACAGCCAGGGTTATTCTTGGCAAGTATTTTACTATTTATTACTCACTTAAGGAACAAAATATTCAGATATTATATTTCTTTATTATTGTAAATGTGAAAACTGAATATCAAGAGGGAAAATAAGTGAGGATTCCTCTAGGAATTCTTCTACTGACAAATAAAATGAAAGCCCTAAATCTTATCCTAGCCTGTGCCAACCTTATTGTCTTTGACACGCCTATCCCTTTACCCCAGTCACTGAGTCAATCCACCTCATTGAGGGCCTTCGTCTCCTGCACTGTTCCTCCATCCTCAAAAGCATAATGTCCCTCTCCAAAGACTGGTCCCTGCTTGCAACATGCCCAATTGGCGATTGTTAAAAATGCCTTTTTAACTCTCTAACCTCATTTTCCATGCCTTTTTGCCTCTTTGCATTCAAACAATAATGCAAACAATGACTCATACTAACATACTTAGAGGTTTTGTTTATACCAAATGTATTATTCCAGCTTCTTGAAAAATCTTCTCACAACAATGAATGAATGGAAATCCAAAATCTCTGTAAATTTTCATTGAAATTAATAATAAATTTTTTAAAATGTAAAAAATAGATCAAATAGTAAAAGGGTTCAGATCTGTTGTTCATAGGGTTGCTATGAGTCGTACTCAACAGCCCTTAACAACAATCCTGCCCACAATTTTCTTAAAAAAAAAAAAAAAGAAAAGAAAAACCTTCTCATCATAGATTATATAGGTATGGAGAAAGGATAACTCTACACACACCTTTCCTAATTTTAAATCATGCAATGTTCCCTTGCTCTGCTGCAATGATTATTCAAGAAGCTCAACTCTGAAGAAGAATGTGGCATCAGAATTGGAAGAAGACTCATTAATAACCTTCACTATGTAGATGACACAATTTTGCTTGCTGAAAGTGAGGAGGACTTGAATCACTTGCTGCAGAAGATGGACTGTATCTCAACATCAAGAGAACAAAAATCCTAGCCACTGGACTGATAGGCAACATTACAATAGATGGAGAAAACATTGAGACTGTCAAGACTTCATCTTAATTGGACTGATTGGATCCATAATCAGTACATTTGATACTAACAGTCAAGAGATCAGAAGATGTTTTCACTGGAAAAATTTGTAGTTGGGGACCTCTCCAAATCATTGAGGACTAATGATGTTAGTTTGAGGACAAAGGTGTGCCTGATTCAGGCCAGAGCCTTTTCAGTCATTTGCTATGCATCTAACAGCTGAACAATAACTAAGAATGACTGAAGAAATGAAGGCTTTGAATTGTCAAAGAAATTGTTGATGCTGTTGTGTACCCTAGAGTCAGAACCAACCCATAGCTGGCCCACTGGTGGGTTTTCAGAGGAGGTTGCCCATTCTTCTTCCTTGGAGCAGCTGGTGGCCTCCAGTGGTGTGCCTTTGGTATTGCAGTGCTGCTTCTTGCCACTAGGCTACCAGAACTAGAGTGCCCAATAGCCCATGGATTGTCAAAAAATATAAACGGACATGTCTTGGAGAAGATGCAGCCAGATTGCTTACTGGAGGCAAAGATGATGAAACTTTAGCTCACGTAATTTGGACGTGTTGCTATGAGAGGTTATACCTTGGAAAGAGACATCATGCTTGGAAAGGTGGAGGGATGGCAAAGGAGAGAGAGACCTTCAACCAGGTAGACTGACACAATGACTGCAGCAATGGGCTTGAGGGTGTCAGAGATTGTGAAGGTGATACAGGATAGGGCAGGGTTCAGATCTGTTGTTAATAGGGTCTCTATGAGTGTACTTGACTCCATGGCATCTAATAACAACATATATACTGTTATATTATACCATATATACATTGTTTTGCACACCAAATAGGTAATTGTGTAGCCACACCTGGAAAATACTTTTGACCTTAATTATGTTTTTATATCTTTGTAAATAACTTGTTTTTAATTCTGTGTTACTGAAAGAAACCATTTTCAGTTTTACGCCAGAGAGGTAGGTAGGGTCAGTCTTACTGTTATGTAAATTGCCTAACATAGTCTCTGACACAAAGTAAAGAGTTAAATTGTTGTGAACTGATCCATAGCTGACCCTCCAGAGGGCTTTTAGAGGCAGTTAACCACATGGGAAGAGATTGTCCATCCTTCTCCCACAGAGCAGCTGGTGGATTCAAACCATATGCCTTCAGGAATGCAGCACTGAATCTTGGGCCAGTTCCAATTCAAAGGCACACAACTATAGCAATGCTGGCTTCAATTTCCTTCTAAATTGGTGACAAAAATAAGCCACTACTTCAAGTGATATAGCAGTACAGTGTGACTTCTTTGTTTTTACTGTCCTCACCTTCTTAAGAATAATACACACTAATGCCTTGGGCCCTTTGGTTAAGAGTTTCTTCATTTTATTTTCTTCGAGAAAAATATTTTTTCCCTTGTTCACTTGCTGAACTGCTATTCATCTTTCAAACCTCTTCTATCAGGATACAGTGGAGAAAACAGAAGCTCAACCATGTATGTCAGACAGACAGGTATTTAATGGAATAAATTTCTAACAAACTTGTTGAAAGGACAAGAAGAACACAAAAATCATCCATAAGCTTTCAGATCACAAGACTACAGCTGTGATCCAGAAATTGGGAGCTGATGCTGGCAGCAAAGGTCAAAAAGCTGAGGAGTTCCTCACTATGTCACAGTTGTCCCTGTGGTCCTGAGGCTGATGACCTGCTAGTGAATTAAGGAGTCTGCTCACTGCAAAAATCAATGTTTCTATAGCCTATACATCAGTTGCCGTCATTACTAAAGAAAAAAACACCCTCTGCCTCCCTCCTGCCTTGCAAATCTTTCACTAATGTATCTCATTGCAGCTTTAAGCCTTCATGTCCCTACAAAGGAGTAGGGACTTTGAAGTGAAGGAAATGGATGCTGACTGTCAATAGATAATAGGTAGTACTCCCTTGTTTAGGTATCATGTCCTCTGTCAAACATCTTTCCTGCATCTTCCAACCCAGGAATCTTGGTTTAGCATCCTTCCCCTAAATCACCTCTGTTTTTTTTAACTAGTATATTATTTTATTATCTACTTTGTTCTAGTGTACTGTAATTGAAAGGCCACTTGGAAGCTGGGCAACATTCCACACTGACGCACCTCTTGGGAGACATTCCAATCACACTGGTGAAAGATGGCAACAGCCAATCAGAAGAGAGCACCATTACCAGCCACATCCTACCTAATGTCACCTATGACACAACCCACTGAAGGGTCCTGAGCAGCTCCATACATGGGAATGGGTAGAGGGCATCCAATTAGTGTCCTCCACAGAGACCTGACCACCGAATAGAGAGAGCTGACCACCAAATAGATCAACTTACCTCCCCCAACTTCCCAACCGCCAACCTTCCCACCAGCCCCCACATAAAACTTATGTTGTGAGCAACTTCCCATCCCCATTCATTGACTCCCTCTGGCCTAGGGCTGCAAAATTGTAATAAATTCCTTTGTTTTATTTCATCTGGTTCTCAGTGGCCTTTTTATACCTCACAGTAATGTTTGTGAGTGCATTTATACTTCATATATAAGCAGTATTTATTCTTTCCATAAGGAGTTCTGGTGACCTAGTGAGTAGGGAGCTGAGCTGACAATCCAAAGGTAGGTGGTTCTAATCCACCAACTGCTCCAAGAAAGAAAGATAGAAAACTCTCTCTGTGTGACTTATAGCCTCTGAAAACTTGCTGGAGAATCAGCTATGAGTTGATTCCAACTTGACAGCAATGAGAGTATTATTTTGTCTTTTTTTTTTGTTTGTTTCAACCCTCAGAACCTAGTTTTCTGGCATATAGTAGGCATCACACATTTTACTCCACATTTTATTAAACCAGCTCCTTAACCTGCCAAAATACTAACTTTGAAAAGTGAACATTTCAATCTCAATGTTTTCTATAAGTAGCCTAGAAAAGGATAGACTTTGGATGTGGTGGCATTCACTCTGTAAAGATTTCAGTAAATTCTCCTTTACTTAAGAGAATGACATGTTAAGTAAAGTGAACATTTATGAATAACAGCTTTGAATGTTATTCAATTAGACATGTGATAGTAGGGACGCTTTTCTTCTTATAGATGTTTTACTCGGCATACTCTCCAGTGATCAATTTTCTATTCCCAGGTGCGAATAGAAAAACAGGCATTTTACTGCAGTTATTTCAATTATAGGTCACCAGTGAATTTGTGTTAAATAGTCTCTGGAAATGTTTACAAGCTCTGCAAGCAAGAAAAACAGCAAGTAATTTGAATTTATAGTCTAAGATATAAGAGGTATCCAAAAATGTCCAGATAAGATCCAGAAAATTTTTATACATTGCCAACAATTTCATCACTAAAATATGGTGGATAAAGAAAATGGTCTACGTGTGGCCTCTTACCTCTGAAGTGGGACTGATGTGTTTCTACAAGCAGAATAGGCATGAACTCTGTTCTTAGACTATCAAGTTATATTTTAAAACAATTTATCTCATGTTAGACAAGTTCCCACTGAACTCCACACAAACATCTAGTTTACCTATTACTGACTTAATTAGAGGGGAAACTAACCATGCCTTTTTAAATACAAACTCAGACCACTTCCATCAAATTGATTCCTCCTAAAGACAACCCTTCATCAGTTTCCAAGACTATAAACCTAAACAGGAACAGATGCCTTATCTTTCTCCCTCAGAACTGACAGGAGGTTCAAAATACCAACTTTTCCATTAGCATCCAAATACTTATCAAAACATCTTTTTTGAAAGTATTAGGCTAAAAAGAATTTTATGCAAAATGATACCATGCACTAAGAGAATAAAATATGGCTTAAAAGGAAACCTTTCTGTTTCACCTAAATTTAGTAATAATCAAAAGTAAAACTAGGCTATATCAGAAGAAAATTAAATGCAGACCTCACACTCATTAGTAAAGAAATTAGCTGCGGGGAACATATCTTTCATAATGTTCTCGAGATATTTTTGTTTCCAAAAACATTTAAACATTTGCACTAAATGTCTAAAACTTTGTGCTGAGTTTATGGGAGTAGCAGAATTCACTGAAGAGTCAGGCATGATCATTATTCGATTTTCAGACTTGTTCATACATCCATCTCCACAAATACATACCTTCACTAAAAACTGTTAGCCTTAGGTGACAAAAGAGGCCCCAGGTCCTCATAAATAACTATTAAGGAAAATTCCATACACATATTTTTCTTTATTTATGACTTCTTTTGATATGTATGTTTATATATGTAAAATTAATATTGAGGTGATTTCACTTAAATAAGAATGAAAAGGTAAGGCCATCACAGTGTGACTTAACCATCTAGGGAATTTCTGGGGCTCTTGTTGACAATAATAAAAAATGGGATTCTAGGGTTTATTCAGACTTATATTAGTACATTACTCCTAATGTTTATCACTGTGATTAAATTAATTGTGACAATATGTTAATTTTCTAAATCTTGGCATTAGAATTGGTAAACAAAAATTAATATAATTCCAGTCCATTAGTTACAAGTTAAGGGACCTCTGATGGCATATTATGTAGGGAGATCCAAATGCCAGTTCTTTGTGTTCATTCAAATCCACTGGGGGCTCTGAGGGAGAAAAATGGGCAATCTCCTCTCATGCAAATTATATGGCAAGTCCGTCAAAGGTCAGCCAGGAGTCAATTCTGGCTCAACAGCAATGGGAAAGAGTTGTAAATTAAATATAAAAGATAGGAACTATTGCTTAATCAAATTACTGTTTCCCAGAAAAACAAGAATTTTTATACAATTAAAGAAGTGTAAATGCCAGTTAAAATGGAGTTTTACTTTGAACCCTATTTTCTGCCGAATTTTCTTGTTCTGTTCCCAATTCTAAGCCTTGATTTAAAGTCAAAAGCTCTAATTTCAGAAACATTTCCATGATCATAAATATTTTGCTGTTTATAAATTTATTCTCTTTCCACCCACATCTGCTCTCCTATACCCTTCAATGTTGCTGACAGGAAGACCTTGAACACAATTTTTTTTCTTTGTTTATTAGACTCTTGTCACAACCAAAACCAAACTCACTGTCATGTACATAAAGTCCAACCAACGGCAACTCTCCATCAGGTTTCTGAGTTTGCAAATCTGCAAATCTGCACAGTGGCATTCTGTCCATCTTTCTCCCACGTGTGACGAGTGGATTCAAACCACTGACCTTTCAGTTAGTAGCACATCATTTACTCTCTAAACCAAAAATGAGCCTCGGGGCCTCCGGTATAATATTCTAAATCAGGAGAAGAGGAGAAATAAATCCTTCTTTCCTGTTTCTACTTACTACTTAGAGCTGGCCTTTCATAACAACAGTTGTTGATATCATTAAAACTAGTTTCATTGTACCCCTTTCAGAGGGCCCCTCAGCAGCCAAACATGAAATCCCTTCAGAAATCTCTCATCTCACAGTCTATATTCTTCTCGATTCTGAAAATTCTATCCTCTTCCTTTTGTCCGCTGGTCCTTTAGAGGATAGCTACTTCCTGAAATTCTCTCTGGACTTTTCTCAGTTTTCTCTCTCAACTCCATTTAACCAATTCTCTATACTGAATTCCCAATGTTGCTATAACTAGTGTAACTCCTGTTCCTGATTTAATTTTTTTTTTACTGGTATACACAAGTAAAACGATCTTTAAATTTTAGGGAGACTAGCACATTAGTAAAATCTATTTCAAATTCCAGCTGTATTTCTAAATTTAAAAAACTATCTCAAGAACAAATTCTTTGGAATCAAGTTTTTCCTATATGGTACAAGTAAGCATAGCTTTGGGAGTTTTCCTTATAGAAATATAATTTTTCCACACTTTGTACACACAGCAGATAATCGTGACAGTTATTTCTGTAAACTAAGATACAAAGACCACTCAATATTTGCATTGATTGGGTTTTTACACTATTTTTTGTAGTTGTCGTTATGTGCCATCCATTTGCATATGACTCATAGTGTTCCTATGTATAATACCTCTGAACCGTGCCCGATCCTGAGCCAATCTCACTGACTCTGACACACCTAAACCCCATTACCCCAGTCACTGTGTCAATCCATCTCATCCTGGGTCTTCGTCTTCTGCACTGTACCACCCTTCCAAGCATGATGTCCTTCCCCAAAAACTGGTCCCTCCTGGCAACATGCACAAAGTATGTGAGACGGAGCTTCAAAATGTTTGTCCCTAAGGAGAAACTTGGTTTTATCCTCTGAAGAACAGTTTTTTTGTTTGTTTGTTTTGTTTTTTTTTTAGCAATCCACAGTATGTTAAAGACTCTTCTCCAGCACCACAACTCAAAAGCATTAATTCTTCTTCTACAATCCTTAGTCTTGTCCAACTCTCTGGTGCTAGCAAGTAATTGAAAAAGTATAGTCTGGGTTGTTGTTGTTGTTGTTATGTGCCATCGAGTCATTTGCGACTCATAGCGGCCCTATGTACAAGAGACCTAAACCGTGCTCCATCCTGTGCCAATCTCATTGCCTCTGACACACCCATCCCGAGTACCCCAGTCACTGAATCAATCCACCTCATAGAGGGTCTTCCCCTCCTGCGCTGCTCCTCTAGTCTCCCCAACATGATGTCCCTCTCTAAAGACCTGACTCTCCTTACAACATGTCCAAAGTATGTCAGACGAAGCCCCAGAATCCTTGCCTCCAAGGAGCAGCCTGGTTTAATCCTCTCTAAGATGAATCTGTCTGTTTTCTTGGCAGTACATGGTACATTCAATACTCTTCTCCAGCACCACAGCTCAAAGGCATCCATTCTCCTTCTATCCTCCCTAGTCATTGTCCAACTCTCTGATGCATAACAAGTGATTGCAAAAACCATGGCCTATATCAGGCGGACCTTAGTCTCCAGAGAGACACTGTTGCTCTTGAGTATTCTGGAGAGGTCCCTAACCGCAGACTTTCCCATCGCAATACATTTTTTTATTTCCTGGCTACTGGTGCCAAGAGTGTTGACCATGGAGCTGAGCAAACTGAAGCTGTGAACAATCTCAATCTCTTCACCATCCATCGTGATGCTACCAATTGGTCCAGTGGTGAGAATTTTTGTCTTCTTGACATTGAGCCTCAGTACATATTGAAGGCTGCAGTCCTTGACCCTCTGCAGTAAATGCATGAGGTCCTCCTCAGGTTCGGCGAGCAAGGTTGTGTCATCTGCATAATGCCGATTGTTGATAGATCATCCACCAATCCTAACGCCACGCATCTCCTCATAGAGCCTCGCCTCTCAGATAATCTGCTCTGCATACAGGTTCAAAAGGTATGGAGACAGGACATATCCCTGACGTACACTCTTCCCAATTTTGAACCATGCAGTGTTGCCCTGTTCTGTTCTGACGACTGCCTCTTGGTCCAAGTATAGGTTAGGTACACTATAATCTCTAGACTGACAGCATTGCTCTTTAGCACTTCAGAGAGGTCACTGACAGCAGACTTCTCCAATGCAATTCTTCTTTTGATTTCCTGATTGCTGATGCTAAGAGTATTGATTATGAAGCTGGTCAGACTGAAATTGATAACAACTATCTTTTTTTTTTATAACAACTTTCATCTCTTCTCCATCTATTATGGTGCTGCCGATTGGCCCCAGTAGTGTAAATCTTTGTCTTCTTAATGTTGACCTTCAGTCCATATTGTTGCAATCCTTGACCTTCTGCAACAAATGTTTCAGGTCCTCCTCAGTTTCAGCAAGCAGGATTATGTCATCTGCATAATGCAGGTTGTTGTTGAGTCTTCCTCCAATTCTGATATCACATTCTTCCTCATAAAGTCCAGTCTCCTCAACGATATGTTCCACATATAGACTGAAATCATATATGCATCCTTGACACACTCTTTTCCTAATTAGAACCATGCAGTGTTTCCTTGCTCTGTTCTGAGGACTGCTTCCTCGTCCAACTATAGGTTTTGCATAAGCACAATCAAGTGTTCTGAGACTCCCATTCTTATCAAGGTTAGACATAACTTGTGATCCACACAGTTAAACACCTTTAAACAGTAAATGAAACATAGACATTCCTCTGGTACTCCTCTCTTTTCGGTTGGCCAAGACCCATCTGACATTGGTGATAATGTCTCTAGTGCAACAGCCTTGTATTTCTGGTAGTTCTCTATCAGTGTACTGTTCTAACAATTTTTAAATAATATTCAGTAGGATTTTGCTTGCATGTAATATTGCTCGATAGTTTCCACACTCCATCAGGTCACCTTTTGGAATGGAAATAAATATGGATCTCTTCCAGTCAGTTGGCCAGGTAGTTATCTTCCAAATTTCTTGGTACGACCTGATGAGCATTGAAATATGTCAACTGATATTCCATCTATTCCTGGGGCCTTGTTCTTTGCCAGTTTCTTCAGAGCAGCCTGAACTTCCTCTTTCATCACTATTGCCTCTTGGTCATATGTTGCTTCATGAAATTCTTCTGTGTCAGTCAGTTCTTTTTTGGTACAATGACTCTATGTATTCCTTCCACCTTTGTATGTTTCCTGTATCATTCAATATTCTGTTCATACCATCCTTAAATATTAACTTGAGGCTTGAATTTACTCTTGTAATTATTTTTAAAACATTTGGCTGTTAAGTAAACCATTTTCTGTTGTTTTGCAGGGTTTCCTACAGAATCAACTGTACAGTCATATAAATTGTCTAAGACCGCTTAATACATAGTAGGCAGCCAATACCTGCAGACATTCATTAACACCTCAATTTTCTGCTCTCAAAATTGAAGTGACTTTAGTAGCTAACATCTGATTCAAGTGATGGTCTTTTCAATTATTTGTCATGCACCTGAAAGTTGGGCAATGGCTAAGGATGACTGAAGAATCAATGCCTTCAAATTGGGTGTTGAATAAGAGGACCAAATGCCCATGGACTGCTAGAAGAACAAACAAATGTGTCTTAGAGAAAGTACAGACAGGATGTTTGCTGGAGATAAAGATGATGACGCTTCTCATATTTTGGGTATGTTGTTAGGAGAGGCCAGGCCTTGGAAAATGACAACATGCTTGGAAAGGTGGAAAGTCATAGAAAGAGAGAAACATTCTCACCAAAATAGATTGACAGAATGACTGTAACAACGGGCCTGAGTATATCAGAGATGATGAGGACTGAGGGTGGCACAGGATAGGGCAAGGTTCCGATCCATTGTTTGCAGGGTATCTAAGAGTTGTAGTCATGGCACCTAACAACAAGTCAGAAGTTGTGTTGCCAATCCAAAGGCAGACACTTTGAATCCAGCTTCTCCCTCAGGAGAAAGATAGGCAATCATCTTCTGTATAATTGAGAGCCTCTGAAGATACACTAGAGGATCAGCTATGGATCAATTCTGTTTCAATGGCAATGAGCTTCTAAGTTGAAGAAAATAATTAGTCATGATTTAAGAAAAAGGATTACTCATGCTGAGAAGGGTAAACATTCAGCCAATAATCAAATGGCCAACAGTTTGATCCCATGAGCTCTTCTGTAGGAGAAAATACATAGTGATCTGCCCCCAAGAAATAAGAAAACCCAATGTACCAGTTCTACTCTGTTCTATAGAGTTGTTACGGGTCAGAATCCACTCAACAACAGGTTTGGGGTCGGTCTTGGTTTTCTGAAGGTTCAAGCAATTTAATAATCTAACTGGAGTCTTCTTTGTAAAGAAGCTTAACGGACATATATTTATAAGCACAACACAAGCATGTGTTTTTGCTTACATGGCACAGAGTATGACTGAGGCCATCCTCAGAGAAAGCAAGTCATTTAATTAAAAGTAACTTCCAACTGAAATAACAATTGAGGAAGCTCTGGCGAACTAGTGGCGAGAAGCTGTGCTGCAATGCTGAAGGCGCATGGTTCGAATCCATCCGAACCTCTGCTGGAGAAGGAGGGACAATCTCCTCCTGTGCTAGTCATATCCAACTCAACAGCGCACAACAAGAAGAAAATGAATGAATGAATGAACTTTTTAAAAAAGGAATGAACTATAAAATGCAATTTAAAAAAAAAAAGCAAAACACGGTTTGGGAAACTTTTTTATCACTTCTTACCCTCTTTCTTCCCTACACTCAGATAATTTTGTTCATAACCTGTAGTTTTTAAACTTCCACTTATCCCACAAAAATAACAACTACTTCCTCTAGCTGGTTCCCCTTTCCTCTCAATTCTAAAATCTCAAAATCTGATCTGTCAAAGAGGACTCAGATTGCAAAGTCTTGGAGGGAGAAGATAGAGTAAGTCAAGTCAGAATGCTCTTTTAAGTCAATGCAAAGAGAAATACAAGATTACACCAGGCAAATTCCCTCCCTCCATGCTTGATAACCCTGTGTAAGTTGCTTGTTTGCTAAAAGATTCAGCCTCTGTAACTTGAGGGTTCTAAATACACCCTTAAGGGTAAGAGTATTTTCTGCAAAACCTGCATTTTTCTGCCACTAACACGAGGATGGAGATTTTGAACATGGTTTTGTGTGAAAGGTTGCATCTGTTGAAAGTGGAAACTTTTCTTTGTGCATCTCTATGTACCACTTACTGCATCTTCGGCCCTCTTCCCTAGTATCAAAAGGAAGTTACTAGCGAAAACATGGCTTATTCACTTCCCTGTCAGTTATATGTAACTTACATATGCTCACAGTCACACAGATTTAAGAATGAGGACATGTTGCTATTGTTGTTAAGTGCTCTCAAGTTGACTACAACTAGTAGTGACCTTATTAATAACTGCTCTAAATGTGCCTATCTTGTGTCATCCTCACAATCTCTGATATGCTTGAGCTCATTCCATATTTTATTAACAAGTAATATATGAAAAATATTTGTACTCAATTTCACAACTGAAAAATAAATATAATGCCTGTTCTACCATTCACTAAATCATGTACAGAAAATATATACAATGCTAAGAGCATGTTGTTGCTGTTATGTGCTGTCAAGTTACCAGCAACTCATAGTGACCCTATGTAAAACAGCTCTGAAGCCAGCCCTGTTCTGAGCTGGTCTCACTGATTCTGACACACCTACCCTCATTACTCCAGTTACTGTATCCATCATCTCATTTGGGGTCTTCCTCTCCTTCCATAGTACACATATATTGAGTATCAACTGCTTCCTTGCTCAAAATGAAAGGTAAAGTAAATGAGCTTAAAATATTGACAGGCACAGTAAAAAGCAAAGCTATTTAGGCAAAATAAGCAACATCATTCCCAAGAGAAATGAGCATATCAAATAATCAACAGACTGAGGAGATAAATTATTACAGCAAGAAAAAAGAAATTACTAAGACTAAAATGAGTGCAATTAACATCTAGGACTAGGAGGCAAATGGTCAGATGACAAAGAAAGCCTCTGATCACTCTAGTTATCACTGTCAAACAAGAAATTTAAAGAAAGCTCTTTGACATGTTACTATTAACCTTCTAATGAATAGAAGTTCTTATCATAAAACAGATAAAAATTTAATTTGTATACAAATCAAATCCGTGAAACTAAATTATCACAGCCTATCTAGTGGCATAGCCCATATTAAGTTGTATTGCTCACTCAAAGTTTGTATATATTTTACACACATGTTTTCTTTCTAATAGTTCAAATCTATTCATGATTATGAGGCAGAAACAGGGGCAATTTTGATTGTGATTTACAGCCCTGGGAACTTGGAGAATTGCTATGAGTTGGAACCTATTTGACATCAGTGAGTTCTAGTTTTATATTTCACACCATATATCAATATTAGGAAGTCTTAATGGTAAGGTTCTTACAACTGGACCAAAAGGCATTGTCATGATGAATGGAGAAGAGATTGAAGTTATCAACAGCTTCACCTTGCTTGGATCCACAATTAACACCCTTGCAACAAGCAATCAGGAAATAAGGAGACTCATTGCACTGGAAAATCTTCAGTTAGAGACCTCTCCAAATTACTGAGGAGTAATGATGTCAGTTTGAGGATTAAGGTGTGTCTCACTGAGGCTATGGTCTTTCCAATTACTTGGTATGCATCTGAGAGCTGGACAATGAATAAAGGTTGACAGAAAAAAAAAATTGATGCCTTTGAACTGTAGTGTTTGGGGAAGAGCACTGAACATTTCATGGATGGCCAAGAGAATGAATATATATGTCTTGGAAAGGGTGCAGCCAGAGTGCTGTTTGGAGGCAAGAATAAAAAAGCTTCACCTCACATACTTTGGACTTGTTGCTAGGAGCGACTGACTATTCCTTGGAGAAGGACATGGTGCTAGGAAGTGTGGAGGGTTGGAGAAGGAGAGGAAGACCTTCAACTAGGTGGATTGATATGGTGACTGTTGCAGTGGGCTCTTGTGTGTCAGGAAGAATGAGGATGGCACCAAATAGGCCAGTGTTTAGACCTTTTGTTCATTGGGTCACTATAAGTCATACTTAACAGCACCTAGCAACAATAACAATAGTAAGATGGCCTAGTAGTAAGAAACTATGCTACAATCTCCAAGGAATGCAGTTCAAATCCACCAGCTGCCCCGCAGAAGGATGGAGAATCTCCTCCTCTGTGATTAACTACCTCTGAAAACCTTCTGGAGAATCAGCTGTGGGTCAATTCTGACTCCATGGTATATAACAGCATTCAATATTACACAATGTGGACCGTTTAAAGAACAAATTAATCCATTTTGGATGAAGTTCAGCTATTGTGCTCCTTGGAAACAAAGATGAGGAGACTGTCTTAACATACATTGGGCATTTATCAGAAGGGACAAGTCCCCAGTGATGAGCATCAATCATGGAAAAAAAGAGAGTCAGAGAAAAGAGGAAGACCCTCAATGAAATCAGTGGATGCAATGACTGTAACCATGGATATAAGCACGACAGATAGTGTTTGGATGCCCAGAATCAGGCAGGGTTTGTTCTGCTGTACATAGAGGCTGCCGTGAGTCAGTGCTGGAGAGACAGGACTTAATAGCATCTTGTCATCTCTAAATTGTAACACTGAATCTCTCCTTTTCAAAACATAAATGAAAACCCACCACAGCCTCTTTTGATTATCTCATAAAAGGGATAGTAATTATTCCTTTTGCTTTGTTTTGTTTAATGTAGAAAGTCCTCACCAAAAATTAATCATGGGACTCATCACAACCCAGGTATATTTTCATTTGCTGTGAAGAGATTAATAGCCAAACCATAATAAGCTAAGCCTTGTTCAAGGATTAGCAATCACTACAAATGCTGTGGTATAGTTTAGAAAGCTGCCTCAACCCTTATCATTGCTCACAGACAGTGATAACATACTAAAACCACTGCTATTTGAGTAATAGCCGGTTACCTCATCACTCTTTACTACAGAACGTTGTCCTTCATCATTGTCAGCCTTAAATCAGTTGGTTAGAACACCACACAAATTATAAACGTCCTCTTGCCTTCTGCTTCAATGTACTGCAACCCTTCCGTTTGTTTGTTCAACTCCAATTTGCAGGAAAAGAACTGTAAAGATCAATTGGAAGCCTAAACTTATGCACAGCTACTTGGAAATCATTTCTTTGATATTGATGTAGTGTCAGTGAAAAGGACAGTGAAAAACACTATTCACTTGAGGAAAGAAAAAAGAAATATATTCAAGAGCTAAATTCAAGTACAAACGTAAAGGGCGAACGATTGAAATTCCTTTGTAGATAACCTGAGGGATAGTGGAAGAACACTAATAAATTGGGTCTTGGAGAAGTGTTAGCCCAATAACCCCAGCATTCTCTCACAGTGCATGAGGACAAAACTCTTATTCATAGAAAGACAAATGTAAGTACTGAGAAGTACTAAGTGCCACGGGAAGAGGAATAATGGAAACCTAGAAGCTAAACAAACCAAGAGCAAATACAAGACTTGAAACCAAATCCTGACAATCACCTATAAATGGTTTAATAAGATAGCATCAGTACAGCTACTAAAAGATAGATAAATAAGATTATATTTCCAAAGTTTTAAACCCTTATCAAAGAAAAACAACCAAACCCACTCCCATAATGTCAGTTTCAGCTCAGGACTCTGCTCTGGGCTTTCAAGGCTGTAAATTTTTATAGGAGGAGACTGTTTCTCTTTCTTTCATGGAGCACTATCCCACCAACACTCCATGGACTCTTCTCATGGGTGTCACTCTCTCTAAAATCCTTTTCTAGATGGACAGTGTTTGGTGGAGCTTCCCAATTAAAACAAGCTTGGAAGCTGGAGTGGCATCCACTTCCCAAATGGCTTGCCTCCAGAAACTCTATGAAAAGTGTTCAGGTCTTTTCATTTATAGGGTTCCTATGAGTCACCTACGATTCGACAGCACTTAACAACAATAACAACAACAACATAGAGAGAGCTACATCGGCCTAGTGGACAAAAAGTTATGCTACCAAGCCCAAGGTCGGTGATTTTAATCTGCAGCCCTCAGGCCTGGCTCAAATTGTTTTTTGCCAAACATTCTTCTAAGTAGCATAGCACTGGTCTGTGCATTGCTGTACAGAGGTAACTCGTGGTTGCTGTAATGCTAAACACTGTGACACTGATGTGCCAAATGCGATAATGGTTACCCATGGTTGACAGTGTTTGGTGGAGCTTCCTGATTAAAACAAGCTTAAAAGCAGGAGTGGCATCCACTTCTGAAATAGTTTGCCTCCAGAAACTCTATGAACAGTGCTCAGATCTTTCGCTCATAGGGTCACTATGAGTTGTCTACGACTTGATGACACTTGATAGCAACAACAAGATTCTTAAAAGCCAGCTGCTATCAAGTCAATGCCAACTTGCAGGGATCTAGTGTTTGTTAGAGTAGAACTATGCTCCATGGAGTTTTGAGTGGTGGATTTTTCAAGCAGTTCGCTTTCTTCCAAGGATAGATTTAAACCTCCAAACTTTCGATTAGCAGCCAGATGTGTTAATCCTTTATGCTACTCAGAGATTCTCCATCTCTTACTACCACCTCTTCCACAAAGTAAGGATACATTTTGGGTCAACTGATTTCATTCTAAAATTGTGACTTGCAAATTTACAGAACAATTTGGTTTTCCCATTAAACCATTTTTGTGAGATTAATTACAGTACCTACATTGAAACAGCACATCAACAGAAAACTGCCTGAAGTGCAGGCTGGATTTAGAAGAGGCCATGGCACTAGGGATATTATAGCTAATGTGAGATGAATCTTAGCTGAAAGCAGAGAGTACAAGAGGAATGTCTATCTGTGTTCCATTGACTATGCAAAGGCGTTTTACAATGTGGATCACAACAAACTGCGACTGCCTCTGAAAAGAATGGGAATCTCAGAACACTTGATTGTGCTTATGCAAAACCTATACTTGGACCAGGAGGCAGACATCGGAACAGAGCAAGGAAACACTGCATGGTTCAAAATTGGGAAGGGTGTATGCCAGGGATGTGTCCTATCTGCGTATCTTTTCAATCTACATGCAGAACAGATTATCTGAGAGGCTAGGATCTATGAGGAGAAGTGTGGCATCAGGATTAGAGTTAGATTCATCAATAATCAACCCTGCTTGGTGAAAATGAAGAGGACTTGAAGCGCTTGCTGCAGAAGGTCAAAGACTGCAGACTTCAATGTGAATTGAAGCTCAACATCAAGAAAACAAAGACTCTCACTACTGGGCCGATTGGCAGCATCATGATAGATGGTGAAGTGATTGAGATTGTTGACAGCTTCCATTTTCTTGGCTCTATAATCAACACTCTTGGTACCATCAGCCAGGAAGTTAAAAGATATATTGCATTGGGAAGGTCTGCTGTCAGAGACCTCGCCAAAGTACTGAAAAGTAACCATGTCAGTCTGGAGACTAAGTTGTGCCTACTACAGGACATGGTCTTTGCAATTACTTGCTATGCATCAGAGATCTGAACAATGACTAGGGATGATAGAAGGAGAGTTGATGCCTTTGAGCTGTGGTGCTGGAGAACAGTATTGAATATACCATGGACTGCTAGGAGAGCAAGCAAGTTTGTCGTGGAGAGAGTGAAGCCAGGCTGCTCCTTGGAGTCAAAGATTCTAAGGCTTCATCTGACATACTTTGGACATGTTTCAAGGTGAGATCACTCCTTGTAGAGGGATGTTATGATTGGGAGAATAGAAGGACAGTGCAGGCAAGGAAGACCCTGGATGAGATGGCTTTATTCAGTCACTGGGGTAATGAGGATAGGTGTGTCAGAGACAATAAGATTGGCAAGGGATAGAGCAGGTACTGAATGTACCATGGACTGCCAGGAAAACAAACAGATTCATCTTGGAGAGGATTAAACCAAGCTACTCATTGGAGGCAAGGATTCTGGGGCTTCGTCTGACATACTTTGGACATGTTGCCAGGAGGGACAGGTCCTTGGAGAGGGACATCATGCTTGGGAGGGTGGAGGGATGGCGCAGGAGGGGAAGACCCTCTATGAGATGGATTGACTCGGTGACTGGGGTAATCGGGATGGGTGTGTCAGAGGCAGTGTGGTTGGCGCAGGATAGAGCAGGGTTTAGGGCTGTTGTGCATAGGGTCGCTATGAGTCGCAAACAACTCGACGGCACATAACAACAACACAACAACATGAGTCTCAGGTGACTCAACAGCACATAACAACAACAACAACATTGTCAAAACACTCTCCTACTGCTTCATACTGTCTGACCTTTATCCCTAGGCAAATGCCTCGCCTTTTACCTTGTACGATTGATTGTTCTTAGGAGGGGATACCTCCTTGATACCATCCTAGAGGTACCCAGTTTCAATCTACCAGCTGTTCTCTCTGCAGAAGAAAGATGGACAATTTTCTCTCATTCTATTTTCTGCCTCTGAAAACCCACTGGAAAGTCAACAAGGAGTCGGTTCTGTCTCGATGGTACTTAACAATATCAGAGTCAGTTCTGGCTTGACGTTACTTAACAACAGTAACATAGATATGTTCATTATTTAGATTAAAGTACAGTTACAGTGGTGAATTTAGCTCCAGATTTGAAGGGTGACTAAGAGTTATAGTCTCGGGGGCTCTGTCAGTCTCTATGAGAGTAGCAAGCTTGGACTTTTTTATGATTTTGAGTTTTGTTCCATATTTCCTTTCCACTTTTTCCAGGTCCTTCTACTGTGATTCCTTATAATCGGCAGTGATAGTTGGGCATCTCTAACCCTCAACAAGATGGATTAAAATGGTAATTTCCACAATGCATTCATTGTATATCAGAGACAGTGAGGATGGCATAAGATTGGCAAGGTTTAGATCTGTTGTTCATAGAGTTGCCATGAGTTTCAGTGAACTTGATGGCACATAACAACAATTCTAATCTCAAGATTCTGGAAGTTGAAGTATGCATTAGTGCTTTTGGCTAATTCTTTCTGTGCATCTTTTGTTCTCTTCCCTCATTTTTGTTCCAGACAAGAGAGATTCATGGTTGCATCTTAAATGGCTGCCCACAAGCTTTTAAAACCAGTTACTATCTAACAAAGTAAGATGTAGGACACTGTCTTTGTAAATAATATTATGCCAGTTGACCCGGTTGTCCTCTAAGACTATGGTTCCAAGGTCCCAGGAGAGCAACTCATTCCCTCTGGGTAATTTGGTTACGATTAGAAAGCTTACATCCTTCACATCCAAAGATCATTGGAGAAGACAGTGCACATTGAAAATGTAGTAGAATTCTGATACTGAAGTTGCTAAGTGTAAAGTCAGCATACTGAATTATTCCCTTGCTTGGAACCTTCCCTCTCCATTTCATTGAAACGCTAAACTAAATCATACAACATAAATGCATATAAAATTAAAAAAAAGAAAGCTTACATCATTTCTACCCTAGACCCCACCCCCACCCCTTTCAACTATGATAGTAGATATATTTACAATATATTCAACAAACACAAATGTAATATCATATGCCGTTCATGGATGTAGTCCCTCTCACTTGCCCATATATCTATTCATCTTGCCTATGTATACATGTACCTAAAACACAAACTCACTGCCATTCAGTCAGTTACAAATCATAGCATTAAAACTCCATTGAATTTTCAAGGCTTTACATTACAGGAAGAAACCATCCATCTTTCTAAGAGTCACTGGATATTTGAACTGCTGGACACCATTAAGGTTAGCAGCAAAACTCATTATAGACCATCTATAGGTAAATGTTTGCTACAACTAATAATGTTGGACCATATATGCAATAATGTTTTACCTTTGTCCATGCTTCTAACCATGTCTTCTTCTTTTTTAGTGGTAGTGTGCTGATCACCTCCTTATTATATATTGCTTCTCCTGTCACCTAACATAATATGTTGTGTTGTTAGAAAATAATACTGAATATCCCATTTACTGACAAAAGAACAAGCAGATATGTCTTGGAAGAGCAGACAAAATGCTCCTTGGAGGCAAGGATGGTAAAGCTTAATTTCTCATACTTTGGACATGTTGCTAAGAGAAGTTACCCCTTGAATAAGGATATCATGCTTGGAAGGGCAGAGGGTCAGCAAAAAAGGAAGACACTCATCAAAATAGATTGATATGGTGACTGCAGCAATGGTCTCAAATGTATCAGAGATCATGAGGACAGCACAAAATAGGACAGGATTCAGGCCTGTTGTTCATAGGATCGCTATGAATCCTACAGAACTCTATGGCAACAACAACATGATATATTTACTGTTTCTCTTCCTCTTCCTACTCTCTCCAATTCCTGGTAACCATCAAAGAATAGTTAGGGATTTCCACCCACCCACCCACGTGTAAACCGTCCCTTAGCTTTTTAAACTGTTGTTGCTGTAGTTAAGTGTCCACAAATTGACAACTCTTAATGACCCAATGAAAAGTAGATCTGAATGTGGCCCTATTCTGGGCCACTGTCACAATCTCCATCATGTCCCATCCCATTGTTACAGTCTCTATGCTAATCCATCTCCTTGAGGGTTGTCTTTTTTTTCAATGACACTCTATCTTTCCCAGGATGATGTTGTTCTTTAAGGACTAAGCCATCTGAACAGTACAACTAAAGTAGATAAGAGCAAGTTTCATCATCTTTGCCTCTAAAGAAGAACCCTGATTGCATATACTCCAAGGCACATTTGTTTGTGCTTTTGGCAGGCCATGAGATATGAAATACTCTTTGTCAATATCACAATTCAAAGGCATCATTTAGTCTGCCCTATTTATTTTCTAACTTTGAGATGCAGTTGAAGCAATTGAAAAGACCATGATTTGGATCAGACACACTTTGGTCTTTATACTGTCAACCTTGCTTTTTAGCACTTTGGAGATGTCCTTGACAGTAGATTTTCCAAATATAGCATATCTTTTGATTTTTTGACTGCTATTACCACAGGTGGAAGTCACCTATTTCTTCCTCTTTGGCTCTGGTTGTTGGTGCATAAATTTGAATGATAGTGGTATTAACAGGTCTTCTTTGTATGCATATGCATATTATCCAGTCATTCACAACATTGTATTTCAAGATGGGTCTAGAAATGGTCATTTTAACCATAAATGCAGCTTCATTTTTTCTCATCTTTTAACTTCCATTGTAGTAGATGCCTATGGGACACTTTATTTCATCTTGTCTATGCCTAGTATAGGGAGCTCTGGGGGCCTGGTGGCAAGAAGCTGTGCTGCAGTTTCAAGGCCACCAGCTGCTCCACAGGAGGATTGGCAATCTCCTCCTGAGTGATTAACTGCCTTTGAAAATCCTCCAGAGAACCAGCTATAGGTCAACAACAACAATTGCTAGTATGTCATTATCTATGCATTCTATATCTTCCTTAACAATCTGAAATTTTCCTACATTCATATATCTCACCTTCCATGTTCCAATAACTAGAGTCAGTTTGCAACTGTTCTTCCTCCTTTGTGATTCCCAGGATAAAGGTTCATCCTCTGATGCAATACCTGTTAGTCCAGCCTAAATGTACTGACTATTACCAACTGTTGAAACTGAACATAAATAAAGCACACAATCAAGATACATCAATAATAATAAATAAAAAGTGGGAAACGGAGAAGTATTTGTGGTGATGGTTTGTGCTGTAAAGTCACCTACGATCCATAGCAACCCTATGTACAGCAGCTCTGAAGCCTGCTCTGTCCTGAGACAGTCTCACTGATTCTGACACACCAACTCCCATTACCCCAGTTTCTGTATCAGTCCATCTCATCTAGGGTCTTCCTCTTCTGTGCACTCCCTCCACACTTCCCACTATGATGTTCTTCAAGAACTGATCTTTCTTGGCCATGTGCCCAAAGTATATGAGACAGAGCTTCAAAATCCTAGGCTCCAAGTAGAAACTTGTTTTCACCTTCTCCAAGACAGACCTATTTGTTTTCTTGGCAGCCCATGTTATGTTCAAGATTCTTCTCCAGTACCACAACTCGAAGGCATCAATTCTTCTGTCATCCTTAGTTATTGTCCAGCTCTCTGGTGCATAGCAAGTAATTGTGAAGACTATGGTTTGGATTAGGCACACCTTAGTCTCTAGACTGACGTTGTTTTTCAGTATTCTAGAGAGATCCCTGACAGCAAACTTTTCCAGTGCAATTTGTGTTTTGATTTCCTGACTGCTGGTGCCAAGAGTATTGATTGTGAAGCCATGCAAGCTGTAATTGTTAACAACCTTAATCTCTTTTCCATCTATCATGGTGCATTGGCCCAGTGGTAAGAAGCTTTGTCTTCATGACTTTGAGCTTCAGTCCATATTAAAGACTATAGATTTTGACCTTTTGCAGCAAGTGCTTCAGGTCTTCCTCACTTTCAGGAAACATGGTCGTGGTGACAGATATGAGGCTGGAGATAGAATGACGTAATTCTGTATAATCAAAGATTTAATTCATTGCAACTACCTTTTAGAAGAAACACTAGTGATGACTATGCACATGGACCTCACCTGATGGCCTACACAGGAATCAGGCTGATTACCTCATTGGGGGAAAAAAATCATTGGAGGATCATAATATTAGCTGTGAAACTAGGCCACGTGCTGACTGTGAAACAGACCATCAACTACTCATATGCAAATTCAAACTGAAGCTCAGTAAAATAAAATCCACAAGAACATTGAGTCTATCCTACCTAAATATAAAGATCATCTCAAGAACAGGTTTGAGGTCTTGGACTTTAAAGAGTGAAGATATCTCTGTCAGATGTGCAGGCCAGGTTTAGAGGAGGCAATGACACTAGTGGCATTATAGCCAATGTTACATGGATCTTAGCTGAAAGCAGAGAATATAGGGGAATATCTATCTGTGTTTCTTTGATTATGCAAAGGCAATTAATTGACTGTGTGGATCAAAACAAATTGTGGCTAATCTTGAGGAGAATGGGAATCCCAGAACATTTAATTATGCACATGCAAAACCTATACTTGGACCAGGAAGCAGCCCTCAGAACAGAGCAAGTCAACACTGCATGGTACAAAATCAGGAAAGGTTTACACTAAGGATGCATCCTATCTCCATACCTTTTCAATCTATATGCAGAACAGATCACCCAGAAGACTGTACTCTATGAGGAAGAATGTGGCATCAGGATTGGAGGAAGAGACATCAACAACCTGCATTATGCAGATGACACAACCTTGCTTGCTGAAAATGAGGAGCTGAAGTGTTTGCAGCAAAAAGTCAAGGACTGTTGTTAGTCTTCAATATGGATTGAGCTCAACATCAACAAAACAAAGATTCTTACCACTAAGCCAATTGGAAGCATCATGATAAACAGAGAAGAGATTAATATTGTTAACAATTTTATCGTACTTGGTTCTACAATCAACACTCTTGGCACCAGCAGTCAGGAAATCAAAAGATGAATTGCACTGGGCAAGTCTTCCATCAAGAACTTCTCCAGAATACTGAAGAGTAATGATGTCAGTCTAAAGACTAAGGTTTGTCTGATCCAGGCCATGGTCTTTGTAATTACTTGGCTATGCATCAGAGAGCTGGACGGATGATAGAGGAAGAATTGATGCCTTTGAGTTGTGGTGCTACAGCAGAGTATCAAACATACTGTGTACTGCTGTAAGAATAAAAAGATATGTCCTGGAGAGGGTGAAACCAAGTTGTTCCTTGCAAGCAAGGATTTTGAAGCTCTGTCTCACATACTTCGGGCATATTGTCTAGAGTGACCAGTCCTTGGAGACGGACATCATGTTTGGAAGGGTTCAGGGACAGCATAAGATAGAAAGACCCTAGATAAGATGTATTGACTCAGTAACTGGAGTGATGAGAGCATATGTGTTTGAGACAGTGAAATCTGCTCAGGATAGGGCAGGGTTCATAGCTATTCTACACAGGGTCACTATGAGTTGCAAGCTTCTTGATGGCACATAACAACTGCTACCATGGGTGTTGACTATGTATCCTAATAAAATTAAATCTTTGACAACTCAATCTTTTATCTATCTATCATGATGTTGCTCATTGATCCCAGCACTCCATAGTATATTCAACACTCTTGTCCTGCACCGCAGCTCAAAGCCATCAATTCTCTTTCTATCATCTCTATTCACTGTCCAACTCTCCAATGCATAACACGTAATTGTGAAGACTATAGCCTGGATCAGGCCCACCTTAGTCTCCAGCCTGATGTTGTTGCTCTTCAGTACTCTCACAGCTGACTTTTCCAATACAACTCATCTCCTGATTTCCTGGCTGCTGTTACCAAGCGTGTTAACTGAGGAATCAAGTAAACTAAAATTGTTAACTATCTCAATCTCTTCATCATTCATATGGATGCTGCCAATTGGCCCAGTAGTGAGAATCTTTGTTTTCCTTATGTTGAGCCTCAATCCATAATGGAGGCTTCCACTATAGCTTATGTATTTATGTGGTTTATTGTGTGGTATGTAGAATCATGGGTCAAGTTCTTTTGTTGAAAGTAGAATAGAGGAGTGACAATTTGGAGATGCTTACTTCTCAGAAAAGGGATGAGTTTTGTTGAAAAGAGAATAAGCTTTAATATTAAATTGGGATGGGCTGGAGTTGGAATGTAGAACCTCAGTGTACTAGTCATGGTGGGGAGGGGAATTGCTGCAGATCAGTTCTGACTTAGGGCTCCATACCTGACCCACAGTCCAGAGACTTTTCACAGAAGCAACCTATCAGAAGTCAATCACCGGGATTTTCTTCAAAGATAGTGCTGGGTGGGCTTGAGTCACTGTTATGAGCAGTTTAAGTTTAAGAAAATATAATAATTTGCTGTTAAATATATGTAAAATATCATAAGTTTGCTGTGAAACATAATAAATTTTATGTGAAAACATAATGACTTATATTTTTTAAAGGTTTGCCTTGAGCATTGTGCTCTTTTTAAAAAAAAATTATTTTTTGTGTGCACCGTCAAATCGGATTTGACTGGTACAGGAGGAGATTGTCCCTCCTCCTCCAGAATCTGGTGGATTTGAACTGCTCACCTCTGGAATTGCAGTGCAGTTTCTTGCCACTAGGCCACCAGAGCTTGCCATGACTTTAATTTAAAAATAAGAATTTTTTTAGGAAATTGCTATGTTATATGTTATATGTTAGAAATAGAAATAAGAAATACGTTAGGAATTTACTATATGTTAGAAATAAGAAATATGTTAGGCATTTTCTATGTTATATGTTAGAAAATATGTTAGGAATATTTGTGAAAAATATACTAAAAAGTTTGATATGTCCAAACAGGCCCATAATGGCTATAAGACCCCACTGGCCATAAAAGGTGGAAAACCCTGATAAGGAATTATGACTTGTTACTGCCTATGTTGCCTAGGGAATGTAATTAGTATAGAATATGATTGGTCAAACCCATGTTATTTTGGAACTAATGTGATTGGTTATACAATATAATTTGAAAATAATATGGTTAGTAAAACCCAGTTTGAATATTGTTATTCATAGTATTACTGGTTGAATACAATGTAACACCTCAAAAGTATATAAAATTTGGGATCCCAACTAAAACTTCACTCCTGCCAAAGACAATGAGCTGAACACTGATGACCCAAAGGCTCTTTTCAGAGCCAAAGACTCTGGCCACACCAGTGACTGTGATCTGCTGACCCTGGATGTGAATTGCTGAACTAGCCAAGGACCCCAACCACACCAGTGGCCATGAGAGGCCAAAGAAGGAGAGGAGTTGGAATCCCAGGGTTGAGTGAGTTTTCCCCACTATTAATGAATCAATATGTTGTGATGAATTTATGAATTGCAATGTAGATAAATTTCAATTAACTGTTTAATACTTGCTATGAATTACTCAGTATGTTGTGATGAATTTATCAATTGCAATGTAGATAAGTTGCAATTTATTATTGCTATGAATTAATGAATCAATAAATTGTAATTGGCTTTTGTAATATGTCTATGAGTAATTAATTAAGGCTCAAGGCTCTTGGCAGTCACCATCTTTCCCTTAGTAGCCAAGCACTTAACCTTTAGTGTATTCAAAGACATATGGGCATAGAGTTTATTTCAGTTAATAATTCTGTTAGAAAATAACTGTCCTATATGGCTCCCAGGACTGTAATTGTTTATGGAAGCTGACTGCCATGTCATTCTTCCACCAGGTCACTATGGGTTTGAATTTTCAACCTTTCAACTAGCAGTTGAACTCTTAACCATGGTTCTATCAGGACTCCATTGTACTAACTTTGATCTTAGGTAAACTATTAAATCACTTATCTGTGAAAGAGAAACAATGTGGTTGGTGACTGAAAAACATTTTTTTAAAGCATATTCAAGCTAATTACATACCTTATATAGCCTGAGTCCTGGGATATGGTTAATTCCTAACAACTACTATGTCTTTCCCAGCACCTATTCTTCATCAATATTTATTTCTTATTCTGCCTTTATCATTCTTTTTTTTTTAATTCAGAATATGTCACTTTACCTTTCCAGTATTTTTTGTAATGCTTGCAATGGCTTGGTCTTTGTGCAAAATATATAAAACATTGTTACAATTACAAATCTTCTTATATCAAAAATTTTGTTTCAGTTTCTTCAAAAAGATCCCTATACTTTTTTAGTTCCTAACTAAAAAGCAAATTAAAAAGGGACAGAGAAGGTAATTTAATAAAAATTGAATTAATTTTTAAAGGAATATTTAAATCCTTCTAAATTAGTCTTTTGATGGAGATAATCTCTACAATTTTTATCACTTAAAGTTCATGTTAAAATATTTCCTTAAAGTAATCAAGGTCTGGCAGTCATTTAGAATAAGAAAGTGTTAAAGGAATTGACTTAGATTCAAATAGAGAAGAATTATTAGATGTCGAAGATCAAAGTCTACAAATATTAAAATAAGTGACGCCAGTTCTGTAAATTCTAGCAAGCAGAAAATAACATTTTCACTGCACATTTCTTTAAAAGAAGATAAAGAGTGTTGAATCAATATATCACTAAGGGATTATTATTTTGTACAAGCTGAAGGTTGGTGCAGGTCATTCCTCTAAAGCAAACAGAACTTGTTAATTTAATCCAACAGACCTGGCAGTGAAACCAAACAGGAATTTAATCAGCAGGAAAAAGTGGTGGACATCTCTGAAAACTGAATGATCACAGTGCACATAGTAAAATAGCATTATCGAAGGGCAAGGAAATATAAAGAGTGTCACTTCCATGATTTTCATTGTGCTCATCAAATACTATAAATGATTATAAATAAACCATTTCTAAGACTGCTACAAGAGCTTACTGTTGCTGAAAAGTTGAAATTTACAAAGTCCTCTATGACCCCACCTTTCTCAACTACCTTCCTTAAAATTCTGTTCTAAAATGAAAGGGTAAATAAAAATCTTTTTTAAAAAAAAAAAGGAGAGAGAGAAAGAAACATTAAATGGAGTCCTTTACAAGTAAAACCAGTAAGCATCTGACTTTTCAGATTCTGTCACTCAAAATATGCCAGCACTCTGATACCTCTTCCAAGGCTGTACAAGTACAGAAACTATTACAGATAAGGTAAGATGTATGAGGGAAGATCAGGTATTTAGTTCAACAGTAATTGCTTTTATCAGCTTCAAAACTAAGAACATTTTTAAAGCATGCACAAGGATAAATAAGCCCTCCTTATCCCCCTCAACCTTCCCTAAAATTACCATCAGAGCATATTCAGAATCTTTCCCACTTCCAGTTAACCACAGTGCTTTCAGCTTCACTTTGGCTTCTTTTTCTCTTCATTGCAGCCTCTTTTGCAAAATCAACTTTATTTGTAGCCTCTCTTTACTTACATCCCATTCTCCTTGAGCTTTCCTTTTTAAAAACATAAACTTGAAAGTCTCATGCTGATCAGGACACAAACTTGAAAGTCTCATGTTGCTCAGTAGTTTTCTTTTTTCTCCATCTGTCAAAACATAGTACTATCATACTTATACAGTCAATATTCCTTGGACTCTAAAGAAGTTTCAGTACTTCCTAAGTAACTAATAAAAATAAATCTCATAAAATCATAATGAAAACAATTTATTGTCTTAAATCACTTATCATATTTCCTCTCTCAAAGGAAGGGGATTTTCCTTTCCCTGTGCATTTTCTTACACTATCTTTTCTTTGCAGTTATCAAAAATTCTATAGAATTGCAATTAGTACAAGGGTCTAAATATTCATTTCACTGTTTACAGTTATAAGTTTTCAAAGAGTCATAAAAATTCCTCCTAACTCTATGTACACAATCCTTTGCAATGTAGCTTTGCAGCTTGACCACTTGTAGAACTTGAGCTGGTCTTCTGATTTCATCAAATCGTTAGAATGCAATGGAATGATGATGGCTTGTGACTTCAAAATCTAGGCTTCAAGAAATCTTTCTGCTATTGTATCTTGAAGTCTTTACTACTGTCCTTTTGGAGTGTTACTATAGAACTTACCCTAAGACAGTTGGAAACAAACTATATAGTTGAGGAGCTCCAGACCAGTCAGCAGTCACCATCAATCATAAGATATGTGAGTGAGGCCATCCCAGGCTGTCCAGTCCCAGTTAAGAAGCCAGTTGACTACAGTCACATGAACAATCTCAAGTAAGACAATAAAAGTCATATAGTATTTCCAGCCCAAATCAATTATTCAAAGAAACCTGAACAAGTGAAATGTTGGTTGTGGTATGACATTAAGTTCTAGAATCGTTTGTGATAAAGTAACAGATAAATTATATGTAATTGATGTTGGAAATAAAGTACTACTACAACACGCTTTTCAAGCATATATAACTTGCTTTGGGTTTGTCAGAGTTCCTGGGTGAACAAATAAATATCTACTCAATTTATAACTGAAAAACGGGAGATTCAAGTCCACCCTGAGGTGCCTCAGAAGAAATGCCTAGAGATTCACTTCCAAAAATTAGCTGTTGATTTCTGAGTACTAAATATGTTTTATTATGATGGTTCATCTGAATGAACATTGCTCACATATTAAGAAAATTGTTATTTTTACTACTACTACTGTTGTTGTTGTTGTTGTTGTTGTTAATTACCATCAAATCAGAACTGACTCATAGCTGACCCTCTAGTCACATCAGAACCCTTGAAAGTTGACTTTTCTAGCCATTGTATTGGTCCCTTTTTAGGGGCATGGTCTCCAGCTTCCTTAACTATGGACATTTGATCTCACAGATCATCAACAGCTATGGAACCTATCTGAGAGAGTGCTTTCCACACTGTGAAGATAGTGTGGTGAGATTGTGAAGAGATGGTGGTAGAGAGAGGGTGAAGAAATTGTGGCACTGCTGTGAAGTAATTTGGCAAGATATAACCAGAGGGAACTTGGAGATGGAGACACAGTGAATTATTGTGTGCTGAATTATTGAAGGAAAAGCTGACTTGTAACTGCTCTGAGATAAAGTTTGCTGGACAACTGAGAAAACCAGAAGTTTATTTATGAAGGTGAACCAAACCTAGACTTTCACTATTTGAGAGAGAAGCTGTTTGAACTAATTGAGGAATTTTTGCCATGTTAATCTGGTTTGGGACTGCTGTTCTAAACTTGGACTTAAATTATGTGATATTCTTTGTCTCACACCACCCCTCAACCTATTTTCTAATAAACCCCTCAACTGTAAGTAAAGTCTGTGAGTCATTTTGCAAGGAACATTGGACCCAATGATTGGTAGAAATAGGTACAGGACCACATGGGGTGGCATAACTAGTCATGTAGTTATTTGTATGGTTATGGATGTTATTTATGGGGATGTTATTTATGAAGTGGGTAGAATTCACACTCGGCCACCCCAACATTACATCTGCCTTCCCCATGTTGTATCTTGTATCTGCCCCTTATACACCATCTTTATCCTGATTGGTAGCTGATGGGTTCAAACCACAAGTCTTTAGATTGGCAATGCAACTCCTTACCATTAAACCACAGAGATCCATTATTATAGTCTAACATTAAAAGAAAATCCTTTGGTGCAACCACTGTGGAAGGCAGTATGGCGCTTTCTTAAAAAATTGCAAATAGAGATAGATACCATTTGACGCAGCAATTCCACTATTGGAAATATATCTCAGAGACCATAACTGACATCCAAGCAGATATATGCACACCCATGTTTATCATGGCTTTGTTCACAATAGCAAGGAGCTGGAAACAACGCAGGTGCCCATCACCAAACTAATGGATAGAGAAGTTGTGGTATATTCACACAATGGAACACAATGCTGCGTTGAAAAACAAGGGACTCATGCAATATTATTCAAAATAGGTGACCCCGGAGGACATTATGCTGAGTGAAGTATCTCAGTCACAAAAAGACAAATACTGCATGGTGCCACTGCTTTAAAATGGGACTGATATCAGGGTTGGGATAAGACTGAGAAAAACTGGATAAATTGATTGTGTATACTGCACTGAAACAGATGAGGGAGAGAATAATTTAAAAGCCATGTATGAGAGGGTATTATGGTTATCACAAGAGTCCACAATTAAGGTTGCATAGTGGCATGTACTTGGGGCGGTGGGAGGGCTGTAGGGGGATTGTGTACCAGGGAGGGAGTTTTTCTTTTACTTTTCAAAGAGAGGTGCGAACTTGGGGGTGGGGGGCAGAGGAGGGCTGGGCAGGGAGAGAAGTGCAGCAATGAATGAATAGAAATCCAAAATCTCTGTAAATGTTCATTGAAATTATTTTTT
>NW_006399848.1:4399480-4404549 GCF_000299155.1 Elephantulus edwardii
TTTAAGAGGCATAAACGCAGGTTATATACCTGAATTTCACCTGATGGTATGCATAGGAATCAGATTGATTACATATGTGGAAAGAACCGCTGGAGAAGCTCAATATCTGCTGTGAAAACTAGGCCAGGAGCTGATTGTGGAACAGACCACCAACTACTCATATGCAAGTTCAAGCTAAAGCTGAGGTAAAATAAAATAAACTTGGAAAACGTAAAAAAAAGAAAAAAGATAAATATAGGATTTGTTCACCAATATAAGAAACTTCTAAATTTACTCTTTTGCTCCACAAGATTTTGAAATTTCCCATACTGGACGTTCTGCTCAACTTACTACCACTACTAACAGTAAATATTAAAATATATTGAAAAACAAGGAACTCATGCAATATTATTCAAATGGGTGACTTTGGAGGACTTTGTGCTGAATGAAATATCTCAGTCACAAAAGGACAGGTGCTGCATGGGTCCACTGTTGTAGAATGAGACTGACATCAGGGTTGGGGTGACACTGAGAAAAATTGGATAAATTATGTATACTGCATTACACGGATGAGGGAGGGACCTATTTGAAAGCGATATTGATTAGGTATTATGGTTATGACGAGAGTCCAGAATGAAGATTGCATAGTGGAGTGTACCCAGTGTGGTGGGGGCGGGGGACAGGGGGGACGGGTGGATTCTATACCAATAAAGGAATTTTTCTTTTACTTTTCAAAGAGAAGAGTGAACTGGAGGGGAGGGGTGGGAAGGGAGAAAAATGCAACAATGAATGTACGGAAATAAAAAATCTCTGTAAACGTTCATTAAAATTAATTTTGAAAAAATAGTCACTTCTAATCTGAAAAAACAACCCAGTAAATTTTAAATTAAATAGCACAACTCAGAAAAGACCAATCTTAACCTATTCTGTTACCTAGTATCTGACATGTAGGAAGCTCTGGTGGCCTAGTATTAAGAAGCTATATTGCAATCCCAAAGGTATGTGGTTTGAATCCACAATCCGCTTTATGGGGAAAATGGGCACTCTCCCCATGCCCACCCCTTACGATTTACTGCCTCTGAAAACCAGCTGGAGGATCAGCTATGGATCAGTTCCAACTAAAGGTACACAACAACCACAGTATTTTTAACAGGACTTTTTAAACTGAATGCAAGATCAGTAAGTAAATAAACCCCAATTTGTTGTTTTTGAAAGCCTCATTTTGCTTATCACTTCCTTATTTTTATCACTTCTACAATGTGGAAGGAACACTCAGCTTTTAACTTAAATGCCAATGATTCTACACATCAGTCACTCTGCTGAAAAAGGATTTGGCAACATGTTCCAAATAAAGATTTTCACCTAGAAAACCCGACATATTATTTGATTTCTTGACTGTTGTTATCTAAGGGGTTGACTGTAGATCCAAGTAGACTGAAATTGTTCACAATTTCGATTTTTCCTCCATCTATCATGATGTTGCCTATTGGTCCGTTGGTGAGGATTTTGTTTTCTTGATATTGAAATGTTGTCTGTCTTGAAGGCTATAGTTTTTTTTTATCTTCAGCAGCAAGTGTTTCAAGTCCTCTTCACTTTTGGCAAGCAAGGTTGTGTCATCTGCATAACATAAATGCCATAGTCTTCTTCATATAGTTAAGCTTGTCAAATTATTTTCTCAGCATACAAGATAAATAGGTAAGGAGAAAGGATACAGCTCTGATATACGCACAAGTTACCTATTTTAAACCATGCAGTATTCCACTGGACAATAGCTTGGTGGTCTAGGTATAAGTTTCTCATGAACACAATTAAGTACTCTGGGATTCTCATTCTTCTCAACGTTACCCAAAGAAAAGTAATCTAGTCCATCTCCAGGTTCTTTGGATGGGCCAAGAACTAGAAGTACCACGTGCCGTAAGCTGATATGACTATCAGACTAAGATTTCTATGGCATTAGCTGTGTTATTAATAACATCTATATAATAATTAGAACAAGTCCTGACTGAAGTTTGGCTACAGCTGGTAATAGTCATTCTCTCACACATAAGTTAAGCACAACTTTGCCTTCTATGGATCACCAGGACATTCAATAGCATCAATTCGAGGACTTATCCCCTTAAAGGAGCCTAATGCCTTAACCCCATTACCTGAAAAGCTATTAAATTCATAGAAACTCATACCCTCCTTTCCCATGTCTAATGACGGGGTTGCCTGAATATGCAGCACCATGTCCTCACAATCCAACTCCCCCAACCAAGAAAATAAGCCATTCAGCTCGCCCCCTATTGAAAAGAAGGAGGGAGTAGGAGCCTATTTGTATTATAGAAGAATTAATTTTCCAGGCTTTTATTGCACAAAAACTTTTCCAGAATTGAAGGACATGCCTATTTCCATTTGAAAGACTCTATCAAATTTTCAGTACAACAAAGAAAGAAACACCAATATCAATACATATTGTTAAGAAAATGCAAATAAAAGAGCCTCAGAGAGTTTCCAGAGGGAAAGAATATGTTACATACAAAAATATCAGGTCTAGCTATGGCATCTAACTCCTCAGTCAACACTGGAAACTAGAAAAAAAGGAAGCTATGCCATCAAAATTCAGAGAAAATTCTTGCCAAAACTTAAAATTATATAAACCATCAAACAATTGAGAGTAAACTAAATATATTTTCAAGTATGAAAGGTGTAAATATTTCTTATTATGCAGATTTTTCCCCACACTTTCATTTCTTGACATTATACTTCATATAATAATTCTCATACATTGTGTTTTATAACATTAATCACCATTGGACTATATACACAATTACCCCGTCTTTTCAGGTACCTACTTGATCTTTCCCATTCCCTTTATCCCCTCCTTCCATCTGCCAAATTGTACAACCCTATAATTACCCCCCTACCCTACTCACTCCTCTACTTCAGCTCCTTCTCCCCACCCCCAGAACCGCATACATTATTCATTAATAAAGCCTCATGTTTTATTAGTTATCCTTCTATTTTTACAATAATAGTTTTATGCAATATGTGTCTTATAAGACTGAGTTAGTTCACTCAGCATAATGCTCTCTAGTCTTTCCCAAGTTATGTAGTATTTTTCAAAAATCATTGCTCCTGGGTGCTGCATAGTATTTCTTAGTGTGAATATACCACAATTTCTCAATCCAGTCAGTTGTGGTTGGACATTTGGGCTGTTCCCATGTTTTTGCAATGATGTGTATTGCTGCTATGAACACTGGTGTACAAATCTCCATTTTTGTTTCAGTTCTAATTTCCATGGGTTTTATTCCTAGTAGTGGAATAGCTGGATCATATGAAGTTTTGTTGTTCAGTTTTTTTGAAGAAATGTCAAACTGTCTTCCAGAGTCATTGCACCATTTTACAATCTCACCAGCAGTGTAAAAGGTCACTTACTTTCCCACATACTTTCCAACATTTATTGCTTGCTGTCCTGCTAAACTTTGCCACTGCTACTGGGGTGAAATAGTATCTCATTGTGGTTTTGATTTGCATTTTTCTTATTGCCAGTGATTTTGAGCATATCCTCATGTGTCTATTGGCCACCTTAATGTCTTCCTCTGTGGGAAGTCTTTCCATGTATTTTGCCCATTTTGTAATTGAGTTAGCAGTCTTTATTTTCTGGATGTCCTATCAGATTCTGTAAACATTTTATGAGACCCTTGTTCAAGATGGTTTTGTCAAATGTTGTTTTTTTCCCCCACAAGATTGGTTTTCTTTTCATCATTTTGGGAAAGTTTTTGATGCACACAGAGATTTAATCTTTAGAAAGTCCTATTTATCAATTTTATTCTCTCCAAATTGTACATTTCTGGCTGTATTTGTAATCCTCTTTATACCATAAGCTAAGTCTTATAAGCTTGGTCCCTGTTTGTCCCTTATGAACTTTATGAGTTTGAGTTTTACCTCCAGATCTCTGACCCATGCAAGGTGTAAATATTTTTATCCTTTTGAGGCCTTTTACCTCAAAAAGAAAATGGAAGCTATATTCCATCAAAATTAGAAAAGAAATAACAAAGATCTGGATATGAGATTCAAGAAGTTTAAGAAATAATTTTTAAAATGGACAAAATAATTCCCAACATAAAATTAAAGGAAATTACATAATATCCTATCTAGGATATCTTAAAGCTAGCCTGAATTGAAATAGAGAAAGGGGGGCTTTTGGGAGAAGATTTCTAAAAGGAAAAAAGATTTGTGACCACATGACCAAATGATATCATACAACCAAGAGAAGAGGTGGGGGAAAAAAATCACAGAAGTAGTAAAAGTGAGATGAAAATGAATTCTAAGAAAAACATAATTTGAGGATGAATAATGTATTCAATAATGCATTGAAAGAGACAAGGGAGAAAACTGTTTAAAAGGAATATATGATTAGGTATTATTCGCATGACAAGAGTCCAGAATAAGTTGCACAGTAAAGTGGACAGGGGGAGAGGGGGAAGTTGTATAACAATTAAAGAATTTTTTTTTTTTCCAAAGAGAAAAGTGAACTGGGGAGAGGGATGGGCAGGAAGGGAAATGTGCAACAATGAATGAATGAAAATCCAAGTTCTCTATAAACTTTCATTTCAATCTCAATTAAAAAAGAAAAACAGAAGTTATAAAATAAACATAGTTTTAGAATATAGCACACTGTTGGTAGCAAAAATATTTATTTAGATGTATAGGACCTATCTTTCACTCAGTCTTCTCCTTCCCAATCGTAAGTCTTTCCAGGGAAAGGCATCTCCTAGCAACATGCCCAAAGTATGTGAGCCAAAGCTTCGCCACCCTTGCCTCCAAAAGCAGCACTCTGGCTGCACTTTTTCCAAGACATATCTGTTCAGTTTATTGGTGACCCATGGGATATCCAGCACTCTTCTCCAACATCGCAATTCAAATACACCAATTAATTTTGTGTTCAGATCTCTGATGCATAGCAAGTGACTGAAAAGATCATGGTCTGAATCGGATACACCTTGTTGTTGTTGTTGTTATGTGCCGTCGAGTCGTTTGCGACTCATAGCGACCCTATGCACAACAACCCTAAACCCTGCTCTGTCCTGCACCAACCGCACTGCCTC
>NW_006399848.1:4404649-4413634 GCF_000299155.1 Elephantulus edwardii
ATTAAAAATAAATAAATAAATAAAATCCTTTTAGTCCCAAATATAGCTATCTCTCCTCTCATGGATGCAAATCAAAAGGTGTGTGGTGAGTGGGAGGGAAGATTATGGAATTCAGTTGCCTTCTATCTGCAGAGGTATTGTAGAGACTTCTCCTTTTTTTGTTGGTATTTTATTATATTTTAGAGACTTCTTAAAGACATTTGAGTCCAATAAATTCCTCAGAGATCCTTCTCCAGGTGCTACTGCCTCCTGACCACTCTTTCTGCCACACACATCCATGGGAAAGCAGAAATAGAAAAGATAAAATGAGTAAAGGGGAGAGATAACTGCAGATTAAGGGGCAAAGATGAATAACTGCTATAATGACACACTGAACAATCACATTTCTATAATATATTTTGTTTGAATTGCTTCCCAGCCAGACCTCTCCTTTGGGAGACACTGTGTAATTTCTCTGGTTATGTGATAGAACCAAGATGAAAGATAACTCACAAGCTCCTGTGGCTTAAAATATAATGCTTGAAAATTGGTGGGTTATTTTTTAAGGCTTTTTTTTCTCCCATGTTTGACAAGGAAAGGCAAGATGATACTCTATACCTCCCACCCTTATGTCCTTCTCCAAGATAAAGGTCAAATTTCTCTATTTTTAAATACATTGCTAAAAATATTTTTTTTTTAAATTTTCAAGCAACTTTGAGACAAGGCCTCAGTGGATGCTAAAATATTGGCCTAAATAATATCCTCCTTTGCTCATTTTCTATAAAGAAAACAAGAAATACCTAAAATTCCTTAAAATAAAGTCTGTTGAAATTCTGAGGACAAAACCAACTTTAAGAAATCATTTATAATTGAATAACTATAATTGCAAAACACTGTTACTGTAAAAGCATATACCTCATGGAACAGTCAGTTGAATTATGTGATCATTTATTTTAGCTCCTCTTAGAGGAGCTGAAATTCAAGAACTCATATATCCAGACACTCATCTCTAAGGATGACTAACTAATTCTACTAAAGTTAGAATTTATTTAAATATTGATAATAGATTAAAATTAATTTTAAGCCATCTAGATTAGCTTAACACTGGAGAAATCTCAATTTAAATATACTAAATTATTTGAGAATTTGTATTAGCATATCCTCTAGACTACATAGAGAGACAAAAATGTTTCATGAAAACCTGCAATCATAGAATCTTCAAAAGACAATGTACTTATTAAACTCATTAACTTTTCTAATATGAGGGAAGTAAGGTCAGAGAATTGGAATGCTGTGCCCAAAGAAACCAGGTTTGTTAATGATAATGCTTGTTTGAAAACAAGAGTCTTGGACTCTGGCCAGTGGTCTCCCTACCTCATAATCTCACACAAGGGTTCATTTCCTTTGTGGATAAGAAGGTGACAGCTTCTCCCAGACTTGAATCCTGCAGTTGATAATCTTGAGTACTTCTACTCTTTTTCAACCACTACTATGCCTGACTTATTCATTTACAGTCTCTGGAGATTTCAAAACTCCACAGGAAATTCTAACACACAGAGTAGAGAGCAACGGAAATTATTTCTTACCCATAACCCCCTTATGGCTCAGGCAAAGCAGACTGATAGCCTTCAAATTCCAGAGCTTCTGGCTCTGTTTGGTCCTTTGACAGCCTAGACATTTAGAACCTCTTTCTGGGATTCTAGACTTATAGAGTAAAAAGGGACTAATGGAGTATAAAATTATCATCAAGCCAACTCCTACTCATAGCAACCCTATAGAATAGACTTGAACTGTTCCACACTGTTACCAAGGCTGTAATCATTACAGAACACTATCACATCTCTCTTCTGTGGAGCTACTAATGAGTTTGAACCATCAGCTTTTCAATTAACTGCAATGTTCTTAACTACTGGGGGTTCTATCTATTCTTAGAGATATGTATTACTAGTGATACTTCTATAGATACTAGAAGACTACTAGAAGGATAAAGTCATAAAGAAGAAGGTATTTGGCTATACAAAAGTGGTAGTACTTACAAGTGCTTAATGACACAGCTGACTAAGTATGCAATACAGAAGATTATCTACCGTTTTCTTTAATTCTATGAACAAAATACATAAATCGGTCTTCTATTGCTCATCGAACATGGTCATCCATTCACAAGAAATTATGGTTACAAAGAGCAAAACAAAGGTAGATATTTCATGTTTTTAAACAGTTCTAAATCAATTAGGGTTTAGTTTAACACTTATTATAGCACACATACTCAGTGCTATTGAATTGGAATTTCATGGCTGACCCTCTGGTAGGTTTTCAAGGGCTATAAATGGAACAGGAGGCAATTGCCTATTTTTCTTCCTCAAAGAAGCTGCTGGATTCAAACTACCTTGGGATGGCATCACAACTCTGTTATTAAATGAACTTGCAATGCATAAAACTAAAAAAAAAAAGTCATAGTTGACACCTCACTAGGTTTTAAAGACAATAAATCACACAGGAGGATACTGTCTATCTTAAGGTTTTTAACCACCGCAAAGGTAGACCTTTGAGTTAGCAGGGCATCACTCTATGGGTTATATACCACCAGAGCTCCCTTACAACATACGCTGTGGTCTTCATCTCCAATCCAGTCCTCAAAGAATAAAGTTAAACTGAGATGATTTTGAATCTCTGAGACATGAGAAGACAAGAAAATATGCATTTTGTAGAATAAGATTATGAGCAAAAAAGGTATCCTCAATTTTTACAACTCTTGCCGCAATGTTGACAAATTAACGATCCTGGGACTGAACCTGCAGGCCATCAGGGGCAGCAGAAAAGAATTTGGCCAGCATTAGGACCATATGTTTGTCTGTCTCCTTGCAGGGGCAGAACTTTTCTCTGATCAAATATTTATTTAAATGATCTTGCATAAAAATATTAAACATTTAGCTTAAATATTTGAAATCTGAACTACTTACTGAAGAAAGGGCATATCTGTGAAGTTGCTCAGCTCAACTCCACATATACTCCAGACCCTATACTCCAGACCTGAAAATGTTCCTCAAGCTTTAAACAGAGCTGTAAGAGGAAAAGTTAAACTTTGCCTGGGTTTTGGTTTTTGTTTTTTTTTTTTCTCAGTATTTTACCTTGAGGCTTATTTTGTAGAACTGATTGTTTTGTTTTTGTCTTTGTCACCAGTTCTGCCCCACTACATTAAATCTCACACATAGCAAACACAAGTTAATTAAGCATTATATTATAAAGTATTAATATAAATGTTTCAGATTCTCCTCCTCAAGCCTCTCTGGCATAATTACTATTGCCCTGAAGGAGAAATTAATTTCCATTGATAACAGAAATACCACGAAACAAACACATGCAAATGTTTAACCATCAATTTTAAGGGAGCAGACTAAAGGAATGGATACTTAAATCAAAGCATTAACATTTAGATGGTCCAGCAAGGTAATGGGAAAAGAGAGCATATGCCTCTTGCCATTTCAGTCGTACTGAAAGAGCATCTCAAATTACCTCATTCACTTTCACTCTGAGAACCAAAAATGAATGTTGTCAATATCTCACTTCACCTCCTTGCAGGCTAATCATGAATATCATCAAGAAAACAATTCTTCCAGCTCATCAAGCTCCCTCCTTTCAATAGATTAAGACAGCTTCACAAGCATCAACAAGCAGAAATGAAGTAAAACTGTATTAAAGTCACAGGGCTGCAAGCGACTTTGAGCAATTATACAATGCAGTCTCTGCCTTCAATATAATCATTTCAACTAGTAGATTTCAAACTTAGCTGCACATTGCAACCAGATAGAAAGTTATAAAACATTTTAATACCTGGGTATATGCCCAAGAAATTATTATTTAATTGATTTGGGGTGTAGTCTGAACATTAATAGTTTTAAAAGCTCTCTTCATGATTTTAACATATAGTCAATTAGCAAAACTGTCCAACAAAGTAAGGTGCAGAAGTCTTGAGAGATTTCAAAATGGATGATTGTAAAGTAGGGATAGCAAAGCAATAGGGAGTACTAAATTAATTGCTATTGAGACAGTGTTTGAGTATCTCCCTGGTCATTAGTCCATGCCCTACAAGATTATAGAAGGAAGTCTTTAGGAATGCAAACAGTTAACACAATAGGCTGTCAACTGAAAATTCACTCAGAAGAGCCTTGGAATAAAGGTCTGGTGATCTGCTTCTAAGAAAATCAACCATTGAAAACCCTATAAAACAGTTCATTATATGTGAGGACTCGGTGAATTGGAATCAATGACACCTGCAGTGGATTTACAGTGCAAAATGGCTTTCCTAGCCATTGAGTTTTACTTTGCCACAGGGAGGAGCTGAATCAGACAAAAAGGGCATGTTAGTCTATCCACAAGGGGATTGGCTAGTCTTGCCAACCCACTAGGTTTAAATGGAATGGTTTCAGCAACAGAAATTGAGAAGCTATACCAAAAAGAAGCAGTGTGTAGTCCTTCAGGGGCAGAGATTCCTGCATAAGTCAGTCTGGGATCTACACAAGAACAACACAAACCTTACCAGAGAACGAGAGACCAAGCAGAGACAGCTGAATTGGGCCCACTGTTGCACAGCACTAGAGCTGGAGGCCTTGACCCAGGCTTGCTGGAGGACTGAGGGAAAACACCATAACCAACAGGACTAGGGGAAGTTTTGACAGTAATTTAATCCATGAGGCATAAAGAAAAAGAACCTACAACCATTCACACTTGAGAAGTTGTCTGGCTTAAATAATTATGGCCTGCTGCCAGTCTGAATTATATAGTCTCCTGACTTCCCTGATGAGCCCCATAATGGTGAGTCTAGTTCTATGCAGTCTATGTAGTCTTTGGAAAGAAATCTAAAACCAGTAGAGCAGTAAGATTCATTGGAATTAGTAGAAAATAGTGTAGGAGCATGAAGGGTATGGTTGATCCTATGGTAGTTTGTTTAGTACTATGGATGTTGTTGACAGGGACAGTTCCCATGTGTGGAGTTAGTAGAAGTAAAAATTAGTCCCCCTCATACCATCTTTGCTATTTTTACAGTACCAGAGGTCGTTTTATCCATGGTAATACAGTCAAAAACCTCAGAAGACTTGAGTTTAGCAATGAAAACAGGATCTCATTATTGTGGTTAAGATGATGTGACATCGTCTAAACATTTTTTTTTTCATTCTACTTCTTCTTCTTGGAAAACATTAGGGTGTAATTTTCAGAGATAGCTCAATTTTTACTTTTTTTAGCTGTTAATGGGGTTAATTTTCACATTCTTACCTGACCGAGAATGAACTAAAAAAAAAAAATTTAACAAACTCAAAACAAATCTGAATACAAGTGCCATTGGAGCATGACATATTTCATCCTTGAGTTCTGGGGATAAAATGAACTGCACTAGCTTTATAAAGTATGTGTTTGCTTTCTCAAAGCTACTGATAAAGTTTTTCTTTGCATGTTTCTTTATAGATTATCCAGTTATGATCACAAACGTAATTTGCAGGCATGCTGCATTATAAAGAAAAATCTGATATGAAGCAATCCTCTTTGATAACATCACCATTACCATATACTAGTAGTCATGCTACATCATGGAACATGATTACACTCAGCAACAATTCTTTTTTTGTAAAAAAAAATCATAATTTTGCCAGCCATTTATTTTTATAAGAAATCATGATATTTTATACTTATTTGGAATATCTGTATGATCTCTTACAAAGCTCATATTCAAGTCTCTGAAAATACAACTCTCTCAGTGTTTAAAATATATTGCTGTGTACCATAGAATTGGAACTGATTCATGACTGGTTTCCTAGCAGGTTTTCAGAGACAGTATACTGAATGAGAGGAGATTGTCCATCTTTCTCCCATGAAGCAGCTGGTGGATTCAAACCATATGCCTTGGAGTTGAGGCAGCTCCTGTGGTTAAGTCTGTAGGGAGCTCCACTCCTAAGCATTTCTGGCAGTCCAATATCAACCGAAGTTCCTTGGAAGAAAACTGAACAATCTCCTCTCTTATGGTTTACAACTCTGAAATCCCATTGGAGTGTTAGCTATGAGTCAGTTCTGTCTCCATGGCAATCACTTCGGCTGACTTCTTTGTGGTGGCACAATTCGAGGCAAGGGTAGAGGGGAAGAACAAAAAGCACAAGTAAGCAAGGGTGTATAATTTCATATGTTTTAGCCGCATCAAAGATTCCATTTCTAAATATGATCAGCATCTGTGTATCTCCAACCTCATAGTATCTTTTATCGAATCAAAGCCTCTTTTTCAAATTATAGTCTCTGCAAAGGCGATATACCCAATAAGCAAAGTGAGTGTGGGCTTACTAGGGTTTACTGAAGCATAGTGAACTAATTTTGTCCATTTCCTTTATTTCCTTACTTAACCTGTGTGCTAATAAACACAAGAAAGCCCATGTTTACCTTGCTTATTCGGCAATCCTTCCTAGCACAATTAGAGAAACATATCTAAATTGGATCTACCCCAGTATTCCTGAACCCACCCACCAACAGTGCTTTACAAGGTTTGCTTCTACGACCACACAAACACAGCAGCTCTAAATGATAAAAAATGGCTAAAAATGATGTGGCTCGACACCTTCTCTAAAGAAAGGGCAGCCGCAAGAGTCTACATGTTCAACAAGCTCCTCACGTGACTCTAACATGCATTACAGTTTGAGAAACCCTATTACATATTTAAATGGGAACAAGGTCAATTACAAAGCCCAAGAATCAGAATCAAAGAAAAAAATAAATCTACAAATCTAGCGTTTATTCGGAAACAGTATTTTTCTATTTAGAAACAAAAACCGACTCCTTTATTTAATAAATCTTTTACTGTGTCACTGACACAAACCACACACTACTAAATACACTGGCTTAAAAAAGCTAACAGAATTCTTTTAGATTGAATGTACCTACAAACTGTAGGGTGTTACAGCACTAGGAATCAAGACAGAAATTCAGAAAAAATATATATAAGCCTTGGCTGCAGAGTAGTTATCACTAAGGAAATCCAAACATTAAAAAGGATGTTTGGGAAATGATTAAGGGAATCTACTTCACTCCAGAGAAGGGGGAAGGATGTGGAGAGGTGAAGAGATGGGTTATGTGACAACCGTAAAATCAAAAGTTCTCTTGAAACAATAGATCAGAGTACACAGAGATCATTCCCTTTCCCACTTGAGTCAGTTCTTTATTCTAGAATCAGAGAGTTGATGAACTTTGATCTGTCCTTTTTTCTCTGAAAAAGCACCGATCTAATACAGTGATGCTATCAAATATCATCTTGCAGAGAGGATAAAAGGATAATATATAAATCATTGTTGATTTTTCCATAAAGTATCCATGAACTCTACTGAAAGAAACTCTGCACAATAAACCACTCCACACGTACTATGACCACAACCTGCTAAAACAAGCTAAATATACTCAAGGCTGAACACCTGAAATAGTTTCTACAGAGCTTTACATAAACTTCGACCTAACTCATTTGATCCCCATAGCTTTTCTTTCTGGAAAATATTTTTTAACCATTTCTATTTAGAATATTTACTCTATTATCAAATAAGATCTATGATCATTTAAGTAGATTTTTTTTCACAGCATCTTAACAAAGAAAAATATACATTAGAAAAAAAATTAGTGAAATGTTAGACAGTGAAACTACTATTCATTTCCTATGGTTCCTAATTGCTAGATCATAAATATATATTAATATAAAATAAAAAGAGAAAAATCCATTTTTCAGTAAGAGGTGTTATGTCATGACAAAATTTTTTAAAATGTTAGTGGAAATATATTTCAAAGTAACAGTCTTCAATGGCCACTGTGTCTGTATACCTGATTTTCCTTATATTCTGTAATGTGCTTTATTTTGCAGGCCAGATCGTCTATTCTTTCAAACATTTATAAGCTTCAACATTTTTGCTATAACAAAAAGTTCCGGCTTCCCTTTTTTTCCCCCTCTCTTTTTTCATTACCACCTCATAAATTCTAACTACTGCTGTCTACTCACCCTCCCATTATTCTCAATAATCTTGACTAAGTGACTTTGAAAGCATATTGCTTTAGCACATTAACTTTTGCTGGAGCACCTTTACTCTACACCTGACTCTCCTACCCTGGAACTTTATATCTTCTCTAACTAACACTTTTCTGAGTAATAAATAATACATGACACCTATCTTGTCCCAGTTTTTAAAATCCCTGTAGCCTCTTAAAAGTCTTTTTAATGTCCTTTCAGTCAAATCCAGGCAACTCTGTTATTTTCTTTCTGTTATATAACATGTTTCCTGGCTATCTTTTTTCTATCTCTGCCTTTATGCTCCAGCATCTTCCTCAGCATTTGTTTTCAGTGGGGCTTTTGTTTTGTTTTTAATCTTTTTTTATTTCTAAAATCCTTCTTGGTGGCTTACTCCACCAATCTTTGAACATAAGCTAAAAAATGAGAACACATCTCATTCCCCAACAAAGCTGTGACCCTTCTGTCTGCTTAAAATGGAAATGCAATTACACTGCACTACAATAGAATCAATCAAGAATCACACCCAACTCCTCCGCTAGGTGAAAGATCACCCTTTGACAGCACTTCCCAGAACTGAGACACAGAAAATCATATTGCAATGTCTTGATTTTTCCCCCTCTATTTTTTCCACTAAGCACTAAAATCCAGATGAAGTATGGGATTTTATTCATGATTTTATCTTGAGTAGTTAACGTTCAATAATTATCTACAAGATGAATAATGGGGGAAATTTTTAAAAGAAAAAAGCAAACTGAGGGGAAGGGATGGGCAGGTAGGAAAATGTGCAACAATAAATGAATGGAAACCCATGTTCTCTATAAACTTTCATTGAAGTCCAATTTGAAAAAAAACAAAGAAATATTTTAATCACTGTAAAATAAAATGTTGTTGTTGTTGTTATGTGCCGTCGAGTCGCCTGGGACTCATAGCGACCCTATGTACAACAGCCCTAAACTCCACTCTGTCCTGTGCCAATCGCACTG
>NW_006399848.1:4423199-4434774 GCF_000299155.1 Elephantulus edwardii
CTAGTCATTGTCCAACTCTCTGATGCATAGCAAGCGATTGCAAAGTACACCTTAGTCTTTGTAAAAAGAAAAAAAGCCATACAGGGAGCACTATATCTGACCTTTACCAACTCCACAGGGGGGAACTATCCCTGACAATAGCATCAATAACACAAAACCAATTTCCATGAGGTCGGACAGGTCGCCCCTGCTCCCCTGACTCTTTTTTATTCATCATACTGCTTGGCTGGGTCCAAAATCCTATGGGATGGTTCACAAACCATATTGGGGAAGTTGAAAGCTCATGATTCAGATTAATAACAGAATATAGTCAAGATAGCTCCCAAAATGTACATGAAGGAACTTCATAATTCTCATAGCTCTAAGTGTTCTCAAGTTCTCAGTCCTGCTGATATTTGTTTTCCCCTTAATTGTTCAACAAAGTTCTCAGCCCTGCCAATATTGCTTCATCTTACCCCAAAGTTCCATCTCACATCCAATTCTCTAGTTCAGCCGTTGCTGCTCTGCCTTCTCAAAAGGCTTGGGGAACATCTTTCCCCTTTGGCTAGGCTAAGAATCTCTTCTGGTACAGGAAAAACTCCTAATCTCTGCAGCTAGAGCTGTTCAATTTATTGTCGAGACTAGATAATCCTTTTGTAGATTGTGGAGACTGGACAATCAATCCCCTTGTGGAATGGTACATAGTCAATCCCTTTGTGGATAGGCAAGTATGCCTCACTTGCACAGTCCCACCCTTCCACATAGTCAGTCATCTATACTAGAAAGGTCATGTTGAGAGACAAACTCTACAGTCTTCAAATCAATATAATTGCTTTTCTGTATTTTGGACAAGACCTTGAAAGTAGACTTGCCCAAAGTAATATATCTCTTGAACTCCTGACTACTGGTACCAAGGGTGTTGATTGTGGATCTAAGTAAGGTAAAATCATTTACAGTTTCAATCCTTTCTCCATCATAATGTTGCCTATTTGCCTAGTGATAATGACCTTTGTTTTCTTAATGTTGAGCTATAGTCCATATTGAAGGCTATAGTCTTCGATCTTCTGCAGCAAATGTTTCAAGTTCTCTTCATTTTCAGGAAGCAAAGTTGAGTCATCGCAAATAAGGTACATGGAACATGACAAGACTATTGGTCAGTTTTTTTAGTCCAATTAGGCTTAAAATGAGCCATACCAGAGGTGGAAAGGGAAACATCACTAATATCAAGAAGTTAAAGCAGGGCATGGCATACACTTTTTGGATCCAGGATCCTTGTGTGAGGATTTCCTAGAACTTAGAGATAGGCAGAGGGAAAGAGTTGTAGTATCAGATACAAGAAATGACAGGAGACAGGAAACACTGAGAAGCAACAGCAGAGAAACAGAGGCTATAGAATGTGGAAACCAATAAGAAATGCTACAGTAAGCTTCTTAGCCCAGGAAGCAAGAAAGCTTAGTAGGGTAAGGAGGTTGGAGTAGGGTATCTCTAGGCACTTGGTGAGCACCAAGCAGGGATACTTACTATAAGAATTGGTATAATGGTCAGAGGATGAAGATACATCTAGTCTCTGCCTCATAGAAATTAGCCTTGGACTATTGATCTTGACTTTCTTTCCTCTTTGTGAAATTAGATAAGGTCAGATACTAATGCCGCATCATTTTCATAGAAAAAAATTATCAATAAACATTATAACTTATATTATAATTAAATTGCTTTATGTTAACATATAAGACAATCATAAATATTTTAAAACCTTTTCCAATTAATTTGATAACATGAATATTTGTAGATATCATCTTCATAAAGTCACATAGAGCACTGGCGGCCTAGTGACAAGAAGATGTGCTGCAGCACCGAAGGCACATAGTTCAAATCCACCATCTGCTCTGCAAGAGAAGGATGGGCAATCTCCTTCCATGAAATTGTGCCTCTGAAAACATGCCAGAGGGTCAGTTTGGGGGTGGTGCTCACTTGACAGAATATAATAACAAAGCAACCTAGGCAACACCATGATAGATGGAGAAAAGATTGAAACTGGCAATGACTTCACCTTACTTGGATCCACAATCATTACATTTGCTACCAGCAGTGGGGAGATCAGGAGATATATTGTACTGGGAAAGTCCATAGTCAGAGACTTGTCTAAATTACTGAGGAATAGTGGTGTCATTTTGAAGACTAAAGTGCACCTGATTTAGTTCATGGTCTTTTCAGTCATTTACTATAAATCCTAGAGGTAGACAATGACTAAAGAGGACAGAAGAAGAATTGATGGATTTGAACTATGGTGTTAGAGAAGAGTACTGACGATCCCATGGACTGCCAAAGCAAACAGATATGTCTAGGAGCAGCCAGAGTGATCTTCAGAAGCAAAGATGATGAAGCTTCATCTCTCATACCTTGGCATGCAACGGGGAGAGGTTATTCCTTGGAGAGGGATATCACACTTCAGAAGGTGGAAGGGCAGCAAAATAGAGAAAGACCTCCAACCAGTTGGGTTCACATGATGACTATGGCAATGGGCATGAGTGTGTGAGAGATTGTGAAGGTGGCATAAGATAGGACAGTGTTCAGATCAATTGTTCACATAGTTGCTATGAGTCATATTCAACCTGATGGCACCTAACAACAGCCACCTACATAAATAAAGCAAATTTTAATAATATGAGAGGATCTTACTATTAAATAAACCTTGAAAGTTTTTCTAGATCATCAAGAAAGTTCCAGAATATCACCAATTTATACCATGAATATTGCCACAACCATGAACATCAACACTTCCTAGCTCTTTGTGGGTTTTGGTGACCTAGACCATAGGAAATTGGGCTGCAACTCAAGGTTATGCTTCTTTGATGACATCTGCAGGAGAAAACCAGACCAACTTCTCCCAGGGGATTTACAGCCTCAGAAACCTGCTATGAGTCACTTCTCACTTGATGATAATGGGTGAACGAGAATCCCAGAGTCTTTTGGCCTCTTGTTCTAGCTCCATCTGTAGTGACCAGCTCTGTGTGAGATCTGAGTGACCTCATTAGTAAACATCTGACATTGCTTCACATCACGATTGCATAGTACAGCTCTCACCTCCCATACAGGCCTTCCCTGAGTAAATTAACAAAGCTGGGAAAGTAAAGGATGACTTTTCTCTAATCCATTGCTGACACTTTTGTAAAATAGAGTAAATATGAATTGCTTAAAAAAATTTGTGAAGTCATGCAAAATACAAGCCCAGTTAGACTCAATAGACATAAAATCATGATGTTTTAAAAGTTTCTAATGCTTACGTTCAATTTCTGTACTTAGCATGAACTAATGGCTGTTTGTTATATAAGAATCACACTTTAAGTAGTACTGCATTAAGATCTGCTTATCATCCATACATGAACCTCCTAGAACTACAAGAGTTAAATACCTTATATAGTGATCCTTTAGCCAATGTCAATAGAAGCTGATATACAAAATCCTGAGACCTTTTCTAATGACCTCATGGTATCAAGCAATAGTCCCTCATACCAACAGCTAATTTAAAAATGCATCTTCCTCCTGATCCTGTACTTCTTGCTTCTACACCCTGGAATTATGCTTCTCCAATACAGTACTCAAAGTTAAGCCTTTGTCTCCATTTAAGCTTTATGTAAGGCCCAGGAAACAAATGATCAACATGTTCTTTGCACCAGCTGAACTAGAGGGGAATGTAAGAACTGAGGACGGCTAAAATCTCATTTCTCTCTCTCTAATTAAGGAGCAATGATTGCATAGCACATAATGAATAGGGCCACTAGCCAAAACATCTGAAGTTCAAGTCTATGAACCATTCCATAAGCGAAAGATGGCAAGTACTTAAAGTCTCAGAAACCCAACTGAGGATCATTATGAGTAGGCAGTGGATTTGGTTCTGCTTTTTGAACACTGTGTATGACTTAATTTCTACTGCTTTCTCTTTTTCTTTTTTCATTTGTTCTTATACTAGCATTTATTATCTCACCATATGGTCTGTGTAACAAATCATATGTAAACATTCTCAAAAAAATTAACAAAACAAGAATTTTCATGTGGATTAGAAATTTAGATACATTACAGTATAGACATACAACTCGACGGCACATAACAACAACAACAACAACAGTATAGACAGTTTATACTCTATCATGTCAGTGTCCTAAGGAGGGAAAATTAAAATGACTGTAGGCTAGAATCATTTGTTGTTGTTGTTGTTGTTATGTGCCATCAAGTCACTTGAAACTCATAGTGACCCTATGTGCAACACCTCTGAACCTTGCTATATTCTGAGTCTCTCTTATTGTCTACAACACAGCTATACCCAATACCCATTACTCCAGCCACTGAGTCTATTCATCTCTTTGAGGGTCTTCCTCTCCTAAGTTGTCCCTCCACCCTCCAACCATGATGTCTTTCTCCAAGGACTGGTCCCTCCTTGCAATACGCCCAAAATATGTCAGATGAAGCTTCAGAATCCGTGCCTCTAAGGAGCAGCCTGTTTGTTGTCCTAGCAGTCCATGATTCAGTCAATACTCTTCTCTCACACCACAGCTCAAAGGCATCAATTCTCCTTCTATTATCCCTAGTCATTGTATGGCTTTTTGATGCATAGCAAGTAATTTTGAATGTTGTGGCCTGCATCAGGTGCACCTTAGTCTCCAGACTGGCAGGGCATTGTTGCTTCTCATTACTTTGGAGAGATCCTTGACAGCAAATTTTTCCTAGTGAAATTCGTCTTCTGATTTCCTGGCTGCTGGTACCAAGAGGGTTGATAGTGGAGCCAAGCAAACTGAAGTTGTTAACAATCTCAATCTCTTCACCATCCATCATGATGCTACCAATTGGCCCAGTGGTGAGAACCTTTGTTTTCTTGATATTGATTTTCAATCCATATTGAAGGCTACAGTCCTTGACTTTCTGCAGAAAATGCCTCAGGTCATCTTCAGTTTTATCTAACATGATTGTGTTATCTGCATAACGTAGATTGTTGATTTATCTTCCTCCGATCCTGATGCCACACTCCTCCTCACAGAGGCTAGCCTCCTGGACTATCTGTCCCACATATTGATAGGATGTATCTCTGGAGTACACTTTTTCTGATCTTGAACTATTCAGTGTTTCCTTTCTCTCTTCTTTTTTTTTTTTACTTTTTTTAATTAATTTTAATGAACGTTTACAGCGACTTTGGATTTCCATTCATTCATTGTTGCACTTTTCTCCCTGCCTACCCCCTCCCCAATTTACTCTTCTCTTTGAAAAGTAAAAGAAAAATGCTTTCATTTTTATACAAGCCCTCCCCACAAGTCCACTCCACTCTGCAGCCTTCATTCTAGACTCCTGTCATGACAATAATACCTAATCATATCTCCCTTTTAAACAGTTCTTTCCCTCATCTGTTTCAATGTAGTATACATTATTTATCCCCTCTTTCTCAGTCTCCCCCACATCCCTGATGTCAGTTCTGTTTTACAACAGTGACACTTTGCAATATTTGTCCTTCAGTGACTGAGATATTTCATTTAGCATAATGTCCTCCAGGGTCACCTATCTTGTATAATATTTCATGGGTTCCATTGTGTGACTATACCAGAGCTTCTCTATCCATTTGTTTGTTGATGGGCACTTGGGTTGTTTCCAACTCTGCTATTATGAACAAAGCTGCAATAAACATGGATGTGCATACATCTGCTTGGGTGGCAGTTATGGTTTCTTTAGGGTATATTCTCAGATGAGGAATTGCTAGGTCAAATGGTATTTCTATTTGCAATTTTTTGAGAAAGCACTATACATCCTTCCATAGTGGTTGCATCATTTACACTCCCACCAACTGTGAATAAGGGTTCCAGTTTCTGTGCAACCTCGCCAGCATTTGATGTTTCCTGTTCTATTAAATTTTGCTATTCTTACTGGGGTGAGATGATATCTCATAGTTGTTTTGATGCTCTCTCTTTATCTAAGATCTTGGTCTGTTTGTTTTATCTGCTTCAAATTTAATCATCTAAACTATTGGTCACTCTCTTCCTTCTCAATCCCAGATAGCAAACTTTCTTCTTCCTAACATGAACTATTCAGTCAGAGCAATCCTCATTTGATCCTTACCACTGACCCTTATAATGGCTAGTGTGTCAGAGAGAATATGTGCCATAATTCTTGATTTTTAGATGGGAAAATCGAGGAACAAAAATTAAGTGATTTTTCGATGGACATGCAATAAATTATTTACAGAGCAATAAACAAAACTCAACTACATTGGTTCTCTTGTTTTCACAAGGCTTTATATTCAGATAAGAGCCAGCAAGGTTATGTAAAATAGTGATAGGCCAACACTTTAGTAGAAAACTATTCAGAAGAGGAATACGTGAATGAAAAGACAAATTACCAGCAGAAAAGGACCAATTCTTCATATCTGTTGTTGTTCTGTACTGTAGAGTCATATTCTACCCACAGCAGACCCCATGGTGTGTTTTCAGAGGCAGTTAATCACACAGGAGAAGATTATCCATCCTTCTCCCAAGGAGCAGCTAGTTGCTTCGAACTGTGCACCTTCAGGATTGCAGCTTCTTGCCACTAAGCTATCAGAGCTCCCTAATTCATCTTTAGGGGAGACATTAAATAAAATAAGTACCCAAATGTGAGATGGATCTTGGCTGAAAGCAGGGAATACCAGAGGAATGTCTATCTGTGTTTCATTGACTATGCAAAGGCATTTGACTGTGTAGATCATAACAAACTGTGGCTGACTCTGAGAAGAATGGGAATCCCAGAACACTTGATCGTTCTAATGCAAAACTTATACATGGACCAGGAGGCAGCCGTCAGAACAGAGCAAGGGAACACTGCATGGTTCAAAATTGGGAAGGGTGTACGCCAGGGATGCATCCTATCTCCATAACTTTTCAACCTATATGCAGAACAGATTATCCGGGAGGCTGGGCTCTATGAGGAGAAATGTGGGGTCAAGATTGGTGGACGATTTATCAACAATCTGCGTTATGCGGATGACACAACCCTGCTTGCTGAAACTAAGGAGGACCTGAAGCGCCTGCTGCAGAGTGTCAAGGACTGCAGCCTACAATATGGACTGAGGCTCAATGTCAAGAAGACAAAGATTCTCACCACTGGACCAATTGGCAGCATCAGGATGGATGGTGAAGAGATTGAGATTGTACACAGCTTTAGTTTGCTTGGCTCCGTAGTCAACAGTCTTGGCACCAGCAGCCAGGAAATTAAAAGGCACATTGCAATGGGAAAATATGCTGTTAGGGACCTCTCCAAAGTGCTGAAGAGCAATGGTGTCTCTTTGGAGATTAAGGTGTGTCTGATACAGGCCATGGTCTTCGCAATCACCTGTTATGCATCAGAGAGTTGGACAATGACCAAGGAGGATAGAAGGAGAATTGATGCCTTTGAGCTGTGGTGCTGGAGAAGAGTACTGAGAATACCATGGACTGCTAGGAAAACAAACAGATTTGTCCTGGAAAGGATTAAACCGGGTGGCTCCTTGGAGGCAAGTATTCTGAGGCTCCGTCTAACATACTTTGGACATGTAGTGAGGAGAGACCGGTCCTTGAAGAGGGACATCATGCTTGGAAGGGTGGAGGGACAGCGCAGGAGAGGAAGGCCCTCTATGAGGTGGATTGATTCAGTGACTGGGATAATTGGAATGGGAGTGTCAGAGACAGTGCGATTGGCACAGGACAGAGCGGAGTTTAGGGCTGTTGTACATAGGGTCGCTATGAGTTGCCAAACAACAACAAGTACCCAAAAGGTAAATAATAAATAAGCAAATGGTAAATAACTCTAAGCTTAGAATGTCTCACAATCTATGAGGCTTTAAAATTAATCTGCTAGAATAAAGCCACTCAACGATTTCAATCATACCAGAGACCTAGAAATCCTCTGGATCATGGAAAATAATTTTAACTTAAACATACTGCAAAGTTTAAAACACACACACACACATCAGTATCTTCAGTCAACAATCAACAAGACAAGTAGATCGGACTCATTTCACAGAATAACAGTATAAACATACTAAGTAAATTCCACACTAAATCTCCATTAGCACAAGAACATTTGTCATAAGTAAATACATAAAAAAGCCTGAAGGCTTAAAAATTGTCATTTATAAAAATTATTAAACACTAGCCTTTTTAAATTCTTTGGACAAATTCTACATAAGCAATTTGACACTAGAAGATATAAGCAAATAATGCAAGGAGTATAGATTTCAATTAAGAACATAACTAGTCATCTAGTCAGTAGATGAAAATATTATTCCTTAGTATACACATATTTTCTTTGACAATTGATAATCTTTGCCACGTATATAAATGCATTCTCAGAGAGTGACGTGAAGGACCCCAGAACTACAGCTTTAGAAAGGACTATAGTGCCACTTGAACCAAAGTATGGTCACTCTAATTTCAAAGTATTTGAACAGGAAAAGTGATATTACCAACTAAGTAAGAAATTTAAAAAGCCTAACAGATGTTAAAAGGTTGCTAGCATGGAATGACAGCACACAAGGGGAAGACTCTGGATAAGATGGATTGACTCAGTGACTAGGATAATGAGGGTAGGTGAGTTGGAGACAATGAAATCGGTCCAAGGTATAGCAAGGTTCAAAGCTGTTGTACATATGGTTGCTATGAGTCACAAGGGACTCAATGATGCATAACAACAAAAACAAGGGACCCAACATGATATTCTTCACATTTCTAGTAAACTGAATTTCATGTTCAATGCTCAATACAGAAGCCAATAGCTCAAATGAATATTGAACACTTGAAATGTGACTAGTTCAACTGAAGAGCTGAACATTTCTTTTTTTTATTTTACATTTAATTCTTTTAATTAGTTCATTTAATTTTCATTTAAAAAATCATGTAGTTATTTAAAACTTTTATATATATTTATAACAACTGGACTATTCTAATTGTAAATTTTCATAAATCTGAGTGTATACCAAACATTTTTACAATGAAAATTTAAGATCCAAAATTAAGACCCAATGATCCAATTAATTGCTAACTACCTCAAGAAAAAATCAAGGAAAAGTAAATCACAGTTTTCTCAAGCATGGTATACTTCCTGAGTGCTTACCAGAGACTAAGAAATAATCTCTAATAATAAGCATTAAAGATGACAAGTATTTCATTTTGAGGTAAAGAGTAATAAAGAGACTAAAAGCCATGTTTCTCGGTTTAAATTCTCCTTTGCTCTGCTCCTTATCAGCAGTTCCTTTGAAGGAAAAAAAACTTATCTTTTTTGATCCTCAGTTTTGTCAGCAATAAAGTAGAGTTAATATAGCAACACTCATCTCTTAGAGTTGTTATGGAATGTAGAAGAACGAATACATGTGAAAAGCACTTTGCAAAGTTTCTGTACACTGTATACTCTAAGTCATCATAACTATTTCAATGTCAGCTTTTTCTCCTTGCCTAAGCAGAATCTATATCCTTCATTTTTGCTTGGAATGAAAACGTTATGGCAAGCTAGATTAATGGAGAGGTTTAATCATCGGATGATGGAGCATATTAATATGATAAGGATGATTACGCTGGCACAATTACTGTGCCTTATGTCAGTTTGGTCCCAATGCCAATCAAGTCCCTTATATATACTTGGGTGTGTGTATGAGCATGTGTGCTTCATAAGTTTATGTTTTACTTCACTAAATACTAGATGCCAAAACAAAACAGAAGAAAAATTTACATATTTATAGCATATCTAATTAGTCATATTTTCTTCTAATACACGAGAACAACCTGAACTGTTTCCTAGAATTTAACCCTCACTTATTCCACTTCAACAAGCTGGTGCTTTAGGGTTTTTTATCATTGAAATATATTTATATATTTATTAAATTACAAAATATCATGATACCAAAAAAAAGATCATGGTACAAATCTATTCTCAATATTCAAGTCACAATAAAAAATAGCACTTGAATTAAGTTCTAAAGTCCTCTATCAGGAAATAACTTGTTTCTAGTAGAAATTTTGTAAAAAAAAATCTCTGCTTGTGTTATCCTTCTGACTATAATAATCCTAGAATTAAGGACACAGCACTTGATTAATCTACAACTATGTAAATTTTAAGGATTCATCCATATTTAGGTTGTTCGTTATATAATAAAATGCTAATTATAAGTAACATTCAAATTCTACATTATGTTTACTTCTAAAATATCACTTACATGCCTATAAAATTATTTATTCTGTTGCTATCTGGAATTTTATTTTCCAAAGGGAATTATCTTTCAATAGATACTTCTGCATTGACTAGAAACAAAGCAAGCAAGGAAATGAACATTCCCGAAAAGCGCAGACTGTTGTACAATAAAAGCAGTGGTTTATGTGACCACTTCAATTTAAACATGAAGTCAGTGGTTTCAAGAAAAAGAAAACAATCAATACAAGAAAGTCTAGTGCATGAATAAGAAACTAATAGACTTAAGGAATATGGTGAGGATGACCCAATCTGTTCCATCTGTGGGGTGGTTGGGAAGGAACCAGGTACTCCAGGGATAAGAAAAATGGTACAAACAACATAGTCTGAAACTAATTGAAACTACTCAGAATCTGACATAATTTTGAGTATTCTATAGAACGTGTGGGATAAATATATAAATGTTATCAATGTTGACAATGTACAACTACAAATGCTAAGAAGTGGATATGGAGAAAGGTTAGCTACAAAAACATCTTTATCTTACGACTGTGATACAGGAGGTAATACTGATGGTTGATGAAAGCAAAATACTTAAGCATTTTATATAAGTTGATAAATGTATTCAGCAGAGAAATGTTTTAAAATATATATTATGTTGGATGAGGTGGAGAGGGAAAGATGGAAATTTTTGACAAATGAATTAAACTCTCATATAGTATTTTATTGTTAATTGTCAAAGAGTAATTTGACCCATAGCAATCCCATTTAACAGAGTAAGACTGTCCTCAAAGAACTTTCTAATCTTTGTTATTGTTAGGTGCTGTGGAATTGAGCTTGACTCATAGCGACTCTATGAACAGAGGATCTGAACCCTCTTCTATCCTGTGCCATCCTCACACTTCTTGACTCACAAGAGCCCATTGTGGCAGTCACTGTGTCAGTCCACGTGGTTAAGGGTCTTCCTCTCCTTTGCTGACCCTCCACCCTTCCCAGCATCATGTCCTTCTCCAAGGAATAACACCTCCTAGCAAAATATCCAAAGTATGCGAGGCGAAGTCTCATCATTCTTGCCTCCAAAGAACACTCCAGCTGCATCCTGTCCAAGAATATATCTGTTCTCTTGGCTGTCTATGGGATGTTCAGTGCTCTTCTCCAACACCACAGCTCAAAGGCATCAATTTTTTTTCTGCCATCCTTATTAATTGTCTAGCTTTCAGATGCATAGCTAGTAATCTGAAAGACTATGACCCACCTTATTCTTCAAACTGGCATCAATACTCCTCAATAATTTGGAAAGGTCCCGAACTGCAGATTTTCCCAGTACAATGTGAATACTTACTTCCTGACTGCTTGTACCAAGGGTGTTAATCATGGATCCAAGCAAGATGAAGCTGTTGACAGTTTCAGTCTCCTTTTTTTT
>NW_006399848.1:4436054-4439073 GCF_000299155.1 Elephantulus edwardii
TTTTGTATATGGAGTGAGGTGGAGATCTTGTTTAATTCTTCTGCAGATAGTTTTCTAATTTTGCCAACACCATTTGTTAAAAAGGCTGTCATTTCCCCACCTAACTGATTTCATCTCTTTGTCAAAAATCAATTGCCCATAAATAGATGGGCTGATTTCCGGGTTCTCAATTCTATTCCATTGATCTAATTCATCATGATGCATGGTCCAATCATAAGAATCTTTGCTTTCCTGACATTGAGATGCAATCCGTACCAAAGTCTGCATTTCTTGATCTTCTACAAGTACTTTAAGCCCTCCTCACTTTCAGCAAGTTGTGTCATCTGCATAACGCAGGTTATTGGTAATTCTCCCTCCAATCCTGATGCCACACTCCTTCTCATAGAGTCCAGCTTCTTGAAAAATTTGCTCAGCATACAGACTGAATAGGAATGGAGAGAGAGAATATAACCGTGGTGCTCTTCTTTTCAGTTCCAAACCATGCAGTGCTCCCCTGGTCCATTCACACAGCAGCCTCCTGGTCCAGGCATAGGTTCCGCATGAGCACAATCAAGTGCACTGGGATTCCCATTCCTCTCAATGTCAGCCAAACTTTTCATGAGCCACACACGCAAATGCCATTTCATCGTCAATAAAGCATAAATAGACATTCTTTTGGTATTCCTTACTTTAATCCAGGATCCATCCGACATCTGATCCATCTAACATCAGCAATGGTACCATGGCCTCTTCTAAACCTAACTTGAACTTCTGGCAGTTCTCTACCTATGTACTGTTCCAGCCATTTTTTAATAATCTTCAGCAATATTTTTTTTGCATATGATATTAATTATATTGTCTATTAATTTCCACATTCAGTTGGATCACATTTCTTGGGAATGGGAACAAATCTGGATCTCTTCCAATCTGTTGGCCAGACAACCATCTTCCAAATTTCCTGGCATAGATTAGTGAGTGCATCTAAGGCTACATCTGTTAACTAAAACAATTCCTGGGACCTTATTTTTTGCCAATACCTTGAATGCAGCTTTTTCTCTTCATTACCATTGGCTCTGTCCATATGGTATTTCCTGAAATTTTTCCATGCCAACCAAGTCTTTCTGGTACAGTAACTCTGTGTATCCCCTCCATCTTCTTTTGATGCTTCCTGAGTCATTCAATATATTGTCCATAGCATCTTTCAATATTGAGACATGAGGCTTAAATTTGTTTTTCAGTTCTTTCAGCTTGAGAAATGTAGGGCAAGTTCTTCCCTTGTTATTTTCCAATTCCAGCTTTCTGCACAATTATAATACTTTGCTTGGTTCTCCCAAGCTGCTCTTTGAAATCATCTGTTCAGCTCTTTCACTTCAATATGTTTCTAGAAAGTTCTAATCTTTACAGAAGCATATATCCATATCTTTCTTCCAAAAAGCCATTAGATGAGTTCAAGTTGCCATTTAGCAGCTGTGCACTTAACCATTGTATAGACATACCTCTTTTATGTAGCACAAAACAAAACCAAACCCAGTGCTGTGGACTCAATTCCCATTCTCAGAAACCATGTTAGACCAGAAGAGAGATGCCCATATGGTTCTCAGGCTGTAAAACTTTATAGAAGCTGTATATCTTTTTTACCTCAGATAAGCTAGTGAGATTGAACCATTGACCTTTTAGTTAGCAGATGAGCAGACGAATGCTTTTAACCACAGTGCCACCAATGTTCATTTATGTAGAATGACTTTACTCTTGTCATATTCTATTGAGTCAACTACAATTCACAGAAACCTAATGAACAACAGATTTGAACCTTGACCTATCCCATGCTGTCTTCAATATAGCAACCATGGTCCTTGTCTGGACACTATCTAACATGATCTAACTGCCATGAGAGTGGAGAGCCAAGATGTGCAGCCTATACTTAGTCCACCATTCACCAGCCTTTGTGAACATGTGCATTGACCTACACCAGCCATTTTTCAAACTTGATCCCATGGATCTGGGATGAGCCAGAGTTGGAAATTGTCCAAATAATTTTCTTTCTTGGAGCCATCTTTGCAATCGCAAAAGTACTATAGTAAATGAAAGAGACTGTCCATCTTTCTCCCATGGATATGCTAATATATCCAAACCAGCAAAGACAAGGAAACTGGTTAGCTGTGCAACATACCACAGAGCCCACATAGAAAATTCATTTTTCCAAAAGTTCAAAGCATAGACCATAATAGACAGTTTTGTCCCATCAACAAACGAATGGATAGAGAATCTATGGTATATTCACACAATGGAATACTATGCTGCATTGAAAAACAAGGAACTCATGCAATATTATTCAAAATGGTTGACTCTGGATAACATTATGCTGAGTGAACTATCCCAGTCACAAAAGGACAAATATTGCATGGTACCACTTTGGAAAAAAGGACTGACCTTGGGGTTGGGGAGAGACTGAGTAAGATGGGTTCAATAATGTATAGAAACAGAGGACGGAGAAAACTGTTTAAAAGAGATACGTTATTAGGTATTTATGTCATGACAGGAGTCTAGAGGGATGGCTACATGGTGGAGTGGACCTGGGGGAGGCTTTGTAAAACAATGAAAGAATTTTTCTTTTACTTTTCCAGGAGGTTAGTGTTCTGTGGGGGAGGCTTGGGACGGGACAAATGTGCAACAATGAATGAATGGAAATCCAAAGCCTCTGTAAATTTTTACTGAAATGAATAATAAATTTCATTTTAAAAAGTTTAAGTTAGAGTAATGATGGCAATGGATTTATAACTGCTCATGCTAATTACACTATATCATGGCATTGAGGAGGAATAGGGGAACTGTATCCAAATTTACAATATTCTTCTCACCAAAACCATTTATGGAAAATAGGAACTGCATTGGAACATGTATCTCTGGATTGGAAATGATCATATTGTTAATATTTCTAGCCTTAAGCTTAAAAGATTATAATGTTCAAAATTATTTGTTATATATTTGTTTAAATTTTTCCCTCTTTTAACAACTGGGATCTAGAGGGAAGAGAAAAGAC
>NW_006399848.1:4439792-4463284 GCF_000299155.1 Elephantulus edwardii
TGCAACACTTCCATGATACATCTTCAAGGATATGAACATGTATGGCTAAGCACAATTGATAACAGTGCATCTAAATTCCAAAATCAATCTCCATATGGTCTATGTGTTTCCTGTTACCAAAGGGGCCCTTTAGAGTAGTGAGAGATCTTCACCCTGAAACCTACAGCGTCCCTTTTCAGCAGGAAGTGGCTAAGAGAATATACTATCCCCTTTTCCTTATGAATCAGGGTGAAGTCTCTCTCAGGGAGGAGTGCTAGGAAATGGCAAAGGACACACTGACAAAGGAGATTAATCAGAACTGGCTTTGGCAAGCACTGTGGCAATGTGACAATTAAAACAGATTTTCGGGGGGGGAAGAGGAATGAACTGCGGGGGAGGGTAAAGAAAATAGTGCTACAATGAGTGAATGGAAACCCAAAATCTCTGTAAATGTTCATTAAAATTAATAAAATTTAATTAAAAATGGCAGTTTTGTATTATTTTAATGTTACTCTCACTAATAGAAGTTAGGTCTGGAGTTTAAAAAAAAATAGTTGATAAATTCAGAAGGGCCTTTTTTAAAAGTAAAGATTTGCTCCACAAGCAGAAATATGTGTGGCTCAGATTATTAAGAATTTCTGACTTTCTGGACTAAACTGCTAGCTGACTTCTCTGAGATATTTCATAAACTTTGATTCAAAACATCTCTGGTAGGTCATCCTTTATCTAAATAAAATAGACTCATTAAATTTAAAAAAAAAGACATCATGCTTGAGCTTATTGTTTCAATTATTCAATCCATCTTTTGGAAGGTCCTCTTTTTCTCTGGCCTTCCACCTTTCCCAGCATGATATCTTTTCACATAGATTGACCTCTCCTGTCAATATGTCCAAAGTATGTTTCTGAAGGTATATTTACTTTCAGGCAACGTTTCATTATCATCATCCCTAAGGAGACCCTAGTTTTATTTCCTCCAAGACAGAATGTTCCTTTGGAAGCCCATGGGTTACTCAGAATTCTTTGCAACACAACTGAAAAACAGCCATTCTTCTTCAGCCATCCTTATTCATAAGAAAGGTCAATTAATCATCAAGCCAGAATTGACTCCTACCTAACCCTCTAGTGTATTTTCAGAGACTGTAAATCACCTAGGAGGAAATTGTCCATCTTTCTCCCTTGGAGCACTGGTATATTTGAACAGTCTGCCTTTGGGTTGGCAGTGCAGTTCCTTAACCACTAAGCCACCAGAACTCCCACAGATGTATAGAAAGCAACAGAAAAGATAATGGCTTGGATAAAGTAAATATTAGTCTTTAAAATTACCACATTGCTCTTTAACACTTTAGAGAGAGAGAGGTTCTTGACAGTAAATTTTCCCAATACAGCAAATATTTTTTTTTATTTCTTGACTGCTACTGCCATTGGTGTTGATTGTGGATCCATAGTAGTAAGTAATTCAAAAGTTGATAAAGTAAAAAAGAACAATAGATTTATATCTAAAGATAAACAATGGTAGTAACTACTAATGAAACCATACACAAACCATTAAACATACTTCTTTCTAAAGAAATAGCCTAAGGATGAAACAAATAAAGGGATTTTCTTTTACTTCAAGCTGCTCTATACTACTTAACTTTACTATATTCCTACCAACTATATATACAAATTATGTCTATCAACTTTCTAGAATGGATGGTCATCTGAATGTCCTAACAGAATCTTCATGCTTAAAATATCCATATTGACTTAATCATCATCATTCCCTATCAAGTATCTGCCTTTTCCTATATTCTTTCTGTCATTCAATAATTGATTTATATATTTAAAAAATTGGGTGTCTATTTGTGTCACTGTGCTAAGTCCTAGGAGTACAATGGTGAACAAGACAGATAAGGCCCATTCACTCTAAAGTCTGCACTCCACTAATGGAGATAGATAAATGCCAATTGAAAAGAAACAAAAAAGGGAACAGAAGACCAAATAGTATGGATGAGTTATTTTTAAATAAAATGTGCAAAGAAGGCTCTCAGATGTAACATTTAAACTAAGATTTAAAGAATAAGAAAGATATAACCATGGGTAATGAACATTTGTCATTTGGGGCTACAGTGTTATTTGACAATCTTACTATGTTTTTAGAATTTCCAGCCTCATAAGGAATAAAATGAACACTTAAGCCCTAATGGTAAGTAATACATCATTGTGTAAGAACCCATTGCAACTAGGTGAAATAAGCCAGTCATAAAAGAATACAAAATGTATGATTTTAATTTATATGAAATATATAGATTAGGCAAATTTCTAGGTGGAAAAAAGTAGAATTAGTGGTTGCTTAGGATACTAGGGTGAAGAATGTCTGGTTAGAAAGGAAAGACTGGTTGGGAAATGACTGTTAATAGGTACAGAATTCTTTCTGAGAATAAAATGTTGAGATGAAAGTGATATAAATTTAGGTAGTGGTGATGGTTACACAAGTCTTTTAATATACTAAATCCTCTAGGTTGGTAGAAGTGTAATAAATAAACCTACCTAACTTTTTTATGTGGTAACTTTGGCTTAAAGAATATTACATAAGAGTTATTGAGAAGTCTTTCACTCACAACTGAGCAATGCTTATCATGTGATTACAGGGCCACACTACGTAAATGGTTAGGTCCAAAGTCAACAAAAGCACCACAGAACAAGAAGTGTGAGAATCTAAGACTCCCTTCTTATTCCAGCCACACTAACAGCAACAAAGCCTATGGCCAAACTGGAAACCTGACATGAGATGGGACCTTGTGGGAAGACAGCCAATATTTGCAGGATTGACAACTTTATTGGAGAAATGGAGGTGAATATTCAACACTGGCAAGACTGAGAACTTGAGAACACTGGCCTAAAGTCATGAGGCTTGAGGGTAGGTGTCTGAGTGCACATTTTGGGAGATGTCTTGACAGTATTCTGTTATTAATCTGGATTATAATCTTTTTACTTTCTCCCCCTTACCAAAAAAAAAAACAAACATAAAACACAAAGGCACTGACTTGCACTTTAATAAATTAATTTTGATAAACAGGAGCGTTTTAAGTACAGTTTCTAGGCAAAGGTGGACAAGAATTGAAGTGGAAACTTTAAAAATACTTTAGAGCTAGATGTGACGGGACTTGAAAGGGAAGTTATGGAAAACAGCAACTACTGCCATTAAATACCTACCCATCTATCAATCCTCTGCCGTCCTTGCTGTGGACTGAATTGTGTTTGAGAAAAAAAAAATCTATCCCTCAAAATACACACACTCCCTCATACCTATGAATGTAAATCTCATTTTGAAGTAAGAATTTCTTTGTTATGATGATTCAATCATAACAACATATAATATGGTGGGGGATTTTAACATTTTTAAATAAATTTTTGTATTATATTGGTGTGCTTACAAAATTCATATACATTGTGCTTCACACTATTCTTCATTCACACTGTTTCACACAATCATTTAATCAATATTGAACTATGTCCACAATTGCCCTGTCTTTCCAGATCCCCATCAAATCTTTCCCATTTTCTTTAATCATCCTACTTTCCACCCATCAGATTGTACAGCTCTATGATTTCCCCCCACCCATCTTCACCCCTCTGCTCCTACCCTCCCTACCTTGGATCCTCATATTCATTTTACTATTTATCTTTCTATTTCTACAATAATGGTCTTAGGCAGTATTTGTCTTTATGAGTTTGAGTTAGTTCACTCAGCATGATGCTCTCCAGTCCCTCCCAAGTTAGGCAGTATTTTTTAAAAATTATTGCTTCTGAGATCTTCATGGTATTCCATCCTGTGAATGTGCCATAATTTCTCAATCTATTCAATTGTGGTTAGATATTTGGGCTGTTTCCATGATCTTTTGACGATAAATAATGCTACTATGAACACTGGTGTACAAATCTCCATTTGTGCCTCAGTTCTAATGTCCTTGAGGTATATTACTAGTAGTGGACTAGCTGTGTCATATCTATGTTCAACTTTTTTAAAAACTAGGGGAGGTAGGGAAGAAAATGTGCAGTAATGAAAGGATGAAAAATCCAGTCTTTCTGTAAACTTTCATTAAAATCACAATAAATTTTAAAAAGGTCCATTAAATAAATATTACATATATACCAGCACTATATATATATATATACCAGATAGATATAGATATATAGATAGATACATATAGATATAGATATAGAGATAGAGATAGAGATAGATAGATATAGAGATAGATAGAGATAGAGATAGATAGATATAGATACATATATACCAGCACAGAGAGGAAGAAAAGAAAGAAAGAAAATCCTATAAGGTACAGACAACAGATACAGATCTCAGCAGAAATCAACTCAGTGGCAAATGGGTAGGATTTTTTTTTCCCCTTCGTTTTTAGTTAAGTACCTAAAATTGGTCCTAATTCCACCTATTCTTTAACTTTTATAACTTTGAGTCAAATTATGTACCAAAAAAGCAGTAGTAGAGAATTGTACATTTTATCAATTGATAATCTTCAGGGAAATTCACTATAGAAATTAAACCTTTTTCAAAAGGCACTTATTTAATGAGGCTGTTAGCCATTAGAGTCTCTTTTATCTTGATTCAATTTTACCTTAGACAGAATCACTACACTTACGTCCACCAAGTCAGTTGAATTCCAATTTGATTTCTCAACCAAAGTAAAAGCTAATTACATAGTAGGTCTTTTCTTTTGCTTAAAATGAGAGGTGTACCAAGGAACTCTCTCTTACTGGGAACAGTACTTGTCTACAGAGTCTTGGACATCTTCAAATTGGAGATGAGCAACAGACTTTTACAAGGACTGTTCACTAGATTAAAAACAAAACCTAAACAATTAAGCAGTTTGTACTTATAATTAGAATGCATACCCTACAGGAAAATCCCTCCTGCCATTTTAAAATTCAACTTCTTTATAAACTCGAATATGTTTTCTTCTTTTCCACTTCTAAATTTATCAATGCCACCCACAGATTAAGGAGCCTTAAGATTGAGGCTTTTTTTTAAAATAAAGACAGAAAAGCAAAGCTTACTGAATGTTGTCAGCATGCCTCTTTCATTAAAGAGTGGAGTAATAAATTTGCCCTCGCAAAATTTAGAAGTCCTTACAGCTTTAACGAAATTATCTTCTTTCAGGGGAAGGAGCTGTTGTGAAGTCTTTAGAAAAGTACCTACTCAGCCTTAAATCATTATAATTTTCCACCTTGAGATCTTATTTTCTCATTTTGAAGTTTGTGACATTATTGAATTCTGCCTTTTGCTGTTTGATCCTCTGAACTTGCTTTAATATATTTAGTATGCAGTAGCCTATGTTATTATCCATTAAGATTAAGGAACTCAACAGGTGCTCTGAAGTAAAATGCTCAGGAACGGTGATGAAGGTATAATACAAAGCTATAGCTCAGTGTCTATAGCACTTGCAGCCATGCTTTCTTTTCTATCTTAATTTATTAATAAACTCAGAAATTACAATAACTGGTATCCATAAGGATATGGAGGCAAGAGAGAGAGATTCCAAGAGCAGGAACAAGAAGATCCTGAAGGAAAGCATAATTAGAATCATAATGAAGCTACAAGGAGATGAGAGTAGCTGGAGTGCAATGCACAAGGGATGAGTGGCAGAATGTAGGCCAGAAAGGACAGACAGTCAGTTCACGTAGAACATTTAATGAATTGGCTCGAAACCTTGAGTTTTACTTTGAGTATGATGAAAAGTAATTGGAGAATTTAAAGCAGAGAAATGGCATAATCAGATTCATATAGCTATGTGGAATAAACTGTAAGGAGACTAAGAAACTTAATCAGAAGGTTTTGGAACATATCAGTGGCTGGCTTTAAAACTAGACATGTAGCCAGAATCTGAATATATATTTGAAGACAGAGCCAAGAAGAAGCGGTAATGATTTGGATAGGAGCATACAGTAATTAAAAGAGAAGCTTGCTATGGCAAACTGAAGTGTTTAGTATTTGCAAATTATAAAAGGTTATACTTTCATCCCTGAGGACTGAATCTAGGGGAATCGCATGTATATGTTATTATTGCTGCTAGGTGCTGTCAAGGTTCCACTCATGGCAACCCTAAGTATAAAAGAATGAAGCACTGCCTGGTCCTGTGCCATCCTTGCAATTACTGCTAGTGGGCTCAAGCCCAATGTGAAAGCCACTGTGTCAATCCCTCTCCTCGAAATTATTCCTCCTTTGCCATGACTCTCTACTCTAAAAAGCATGATGTCCTTCTCCAGGGACTGGATCCTCCTGAGAACATGTCCCAAGTGTGTAAGACTAAGCTCACTTCTAGGAAGTATTCTGATTGCACTTCTTTCAAGAATTTTTTTTTCTTCTCTTGCAATTTATGGTATAGTCAATATTTTTATCACATATTTGGGTATTCATAATTTACATAAAGCAGCATCAAGACAGGAAGAAAACTCATCAACAACTTACTTATGCAGATTACACAATCTTGCTTGCTGAAAGTGAGGGGGTTTAAGTGCTTTTTAGAAGATCAAAGATTACAGCTTTCAATATGGATTACATCTCACTGTCAAGAAAACAAAAATTCTCACCACCAGATCAATAGTTAACATCATGATAGAAGCAGAAAAGATTGAAACTGTCAATGACTTCATCTTACTTGGATCTGCAATCAATGTACTTGGTACCAGCAGTCATGACAACAGAAGACATATTGAACTAGGAGAGTCTGTGGTCAGGGAGCTCTCCAAATTATTAAGGAGTGATATCAGTGAACATTAAGGTGGATGTGATTCAGACTATGGTCTTTTCCATCACTTGCTATGCATCTGAGAGCTGGATAATGAATAAGGATGAAAAAAATAATTGATGCCTTTGAGTTGCAGTGTTGGAGAAGAGTACTGAATAGTCCATGGACTGCCAAAAGAACAAAATATATGTCTTGGAGAAGGTGCACCCAGAGTGCTCCTTGGAGGCAAAGATAATGAAGCTTTGTCTTTTATACTTTGAATATATTGCTAGGAGAGGCTATTCCTTGGAGAGGGAAACTATGCTTGGAAAAGTGAAGTGACAACAAAAGAAAGGAAGACCTTCAACCAGATGGAGTGACACAGTGACTTCATCAATAGGCTCCAGTGTATCAGGGATGGTGAAGATGGCACAGGACAGGAGAGGGTTCAGATCTGTTGTTCACTGGGTCAGAGGTGGTGTTCTTTACCTAACAGCACCTAACAACAATAAAAATTTACACAAGGCTGCCAAACAACCTATCAGACCTTGAAAGACAAGTGAAACAGTATTCTCCATTGTCTTGCATGCAGGTACCTGAGCAAGAACCAGCACCACACCTGCACAGGTGTCACTCCTTGGCTCTTTGGCCCAAGCATCATTCAGGCTGACTTCCAGCTCCAGAACAGGACTTACAATCTCAAAACAGCTTGAGATGCAGGCATCTGGCCAATGGCAGGAAGTGGAAGAAATTCCACACCAGAACGTTTCTCTTTTTCTCATTCTCAATGGGGTATTCTCTTTTTCTCATTCTCAATGGGGTATTCTCTTTTTCTCATTCTCAATGGGGTATTCTCTTCTTCTCATTCTCAATGGGGTACAGAAAGTTTTTTGTTTGTAGATGGCATTTGAGGCTATTTTCAAATTATGAATGCATGTACATCACAGCAGAAATTCATGAAAGGTTATTTAAACAACCTGAACAAGTCTATTTTAATCTATGTCGCTTTATCTTTCATCAACATCTCCCTTACTCTCCCTTGCCCAGACTCCTCAAAATTCCATCTCAAAATCAAAAGAAAAAGAATGTCTCATTCATTTGGCTACTTTTATGGATGTTACACTGTGTTTCTGTGTATCTGAGCACTTAGTTAAGTTCATTTAAGTCAATGAATTATTGGCAGGATGCTCACAATATGATCAATCTAGTTTTTATTAATCAATCCAGATGACTTCATTACTGAGCTAAAGATGTCAAACTAAAAGAAACCTATTTTCAAAGCTGAAAAGCAGCATGGTGTCACAAAGAGGGAAACAGCACGGCACTTACAAAACTTGAAAGAAATTTATTCTTCAATCAAAAAGGCAGTATGTTATGTGAAATTGAGCACTTGACAAAGCTTCTAGATTCCACATCTTGAGAATACTCACATGAAACTATGACCCTAACTCTAAAGGAAGATAAAGTGTGGCTTTCTTTTCATGAAATAGTATATGTTCTGTACATATTCGCTGGGGGCTCAAGGAAGATGTCCAACTTAAATGGCTTAGAATGTGGAGTATGGTTATTCTAGGATACCACAAATAAGCAACCTCGATGGGGTCCCTCTGTGCATCACTGCACAAGGAAATGCTATTTCTTTTGACAATCATTTTCTCCAAGATCTGGCTGAAATCATTGCTTCAAATCACTGGCTTTTTATATATTTTATTGCCACCTTGTGGTTAAAATATTTTTCTTTTTTTTTCTCCTTATAAACTTATGTATATGTGGTATTTCAATGGAAATGCAAATTTCCACTTCATAGTAGCTCTGTGATACTACCCAAACTTTGACTAATAGCATTGTAAGTCATATAATTCCCTATTGTTTTTATCTCTAAGTTAAACTAGGATACTTTAAGTGAATCATAGTCTGAAAAACAGACTTACATATCCATGTTTTAAAATAATTTCTTTGAAATTCTGTTTTCACTCCCTCCACAAAATAATTATTGAATAAGTTGAATTACTATACATATAAATATAAAAATCTTTTTAAATTGAAGACAGTATCCACATATTTTAGGGACAACTAGAGCCAAATCTTCATTAAATACTGACAATAAAGATTACCAAACTCAGCATATAAAGCCTTCAGCAAAGTGTGAAGAGGGGCAGAAGCAAGAATAAAATTCCCTTGTGGCCAGTTCCCTGCTACTAAGTGCAAAGCCCAAGAAGCTTGTTCACACTTGGGAGCTTATTAGAAAGGGCAAACCTATTCCAGAGCCATGATTTAGAATATCTGCATTCTACAAGAATCCCAGATGATTCATACAGGCACAGGATAGTTTCAGAAGGACTGTCCTATTTCATACACACATGAATAGAAATAGATTGACTGAAGCTAATTATTGTTGTTGTTGTTGTTGTTGTTATGTGCCATTGAGTTGTTTGCGACTCATAGCGACCCTATGTACAACAGCCCTAAACTCCGCTCTATCCTGTGCCAATCGCACCACCTCTGACACACCCATCCCGATTACCCCAGTCACTGAATCAATCCACCTCATAGAGGGTCCTCCCCTTCTGTGCTGTCCCTCCACCCTACCAAGCATGATGTCCCTCTCCAAGGACCGGTCTCTCCTTACAACATGTCCAAAGTATGTCAGACAAAGCCCAAGAATCCTTGCCTCCAAGGAGCAGCCTGGTTTAACCCTTTCTAGGATGAATCCGTTTGTTTTCTTGGCAGTCTATGGTACATTCAATACTCTTCTGCAGCACCACAGCTCAAAGGCATCAATTCTCCTTCCATCCTTCCTAGTCATTGTCCAACTCTCTGATGCATAACAAGTGATTGCAAAAACCATGGCCTGTATCAGGCGCACCTGTATTAGTCTCCAGAGAGACACCGCTGCTCTTGAGTACTTTAGAGAGGTCCCTAACAGCAGACTTCCCCATCGCAATACGTTTTTTTATTTCCTGGCTGCTGGTGCCAAGGGTGTTGACCGTGGAGCCAAGCAAACTGAAGCTGTGAACAATCTCAATCTCTTCACCATCCATCCTGATGCTACCAATTGGTCCAGTGGTGAGAATCTTTGTCTTCTTGACATTGAGCCTCAGTCCATACTGAAGGCTCTAACAAATGTGGTTAATAAAAGTTTGGGGCTGAAACTTCACGGACTTCAAATTGAGATTATCATTAACTTGGTTAGTTTTTTAAATCTCTTCTCACTTATGCAAAGAACTGGCCATTTATAAGCTTGAAGAAAAAAATAATTCTATGGAAGTCCTTATCAAACAGTCTCATTTTTGTAAGGATAAACAAATCAACATCTTAGGCAAGAGAAAGACAATAATGATGGCTTGCTTAACTTTAAAATTCTCACTCGCACTTTCTCGCTCTCTCTCGCTTGCTCTCTCACTCACTCTCACTCTCTCTCTTTCTCTGTGTGTGTGTGTGTGTAGCCATTAAACAAAGAAAAGTTAAAATACGGCCCTAAGAATTTACAGAATACCAATTGACATATTTCAACTAACAGATGTAGTCCTAGACATGCTCACTATGTTGTGCCAAGAAATCTGGAGGGCAACCACCTAGCCAACTAACTGGAAGAAAGTCATATTTATTCCCATTTTTTAAAAAAAGGTTATCCAATAGAGTGTAGAAATTATCAAAAAATATCACTAATATCACACACAAGCAAAATGAAATTGTTCAAATTAACTGAAACAGTTCATTGACAAAGAACCATCAGAAATACAAGCTGGGTTTAGAAGAGGCCCTGGAAATAAGGATATCACTGTCTATGTCAACTAGATGTTGATTGAAAGCAGAAAGTACCAGAATATCTATTTGTGTTTTATTGACTATGCAAATGCATTTGACTGTCTGGAACATAACAAATTATGGCTAACATTGAAAAAAATGGGAATTGCAGAACACTTGATTGTGCTCATACAAAACCTATACTTAGACCAGGAACTAGTCATCAGAACAGAGCAAGGATAGTTCAATGTATCAAGAAGAGTGCATCAGGGATTTGACCTTTCTCCACACATTTTCAAGACATATGTGGAACAGATAATTTGAGAGGCTAGGCTATATGAAGAAGAATGTGGCATCAGGATTGGAGAGAGACTCATCAACAAACTACATCATGGAGATATGTCGTCACCTTGCTTGCTAATACTGAGGACTTGAAGTGTTTGCTACAGAAGGTCAAGAACTGAAGTCTTCAATACAGATTGCATCTCAGCACCAGGAAAACAAAGATTCTCACCACCAGGCCAATTGGCATCATCATGATAGGTGGATAAGAAATTAAAGTTGTTAACAACTTCATCTTGTTTGGATCCACAATCAACACTCTTGGCATCAGCTATCAGAATGTCAAAAAAACTAGTTTAAAAAAACAAAAAACAACAAAGAAATAACCACTAGTTGTTTTGGAAAAGTATGCTGTTAGGGACCTTTCCAGAGGGCTAACGAGCAACAATGTCAGTCTAGAGACTAAGGTACACCTGAGCCAAGCCATGATCTTCTCAATTACTTGATATGTATCTGACAGTTGGACAATGACTAAGGATGACAGAAGAACAATGCCTATAAATTGTGGTGCTGAAGAAGAGTATTGACTGCATCATGGACTACCAAGAGAACTATCAGATCTGTCTTGGAGAAGGGGAAGCCTGGTTACTCCTTAGAGGCAAGGATTGTGAAGCTCTGTCTCATATACCTTGGGCATGTTGCCAGTAGTGACCAATCCTTAGAGAAGGGCATCATGCTTGGAAGGGTGGAGGGTCAGCACAAGAGAGGAAAAGCCTGGATGAGATGGACTGACGCAGTGACTGTGGCAATGGGAGAGGTGTGTCAGAGACAGTGAGATTATCTCAAGATAGGGCAGGGTTCAGAGCTATCATTCATAGGGTCTCTATAAGTCATAGTCAACAACAACAAACCAGACTTCATGAACTTGTTGCAAAAGAAAGTAAAAATTTATTTTTAACTGTAGATAGTCATTACTTTTTTCCAACGTTAAGTGCTTCAATATTTCATATTTGGAACCATGTCAGGTATTTTCAAAAGTATTGTGTTATACAGGGCAATGAGTTCAGAACTATACCCCTATACTGTCTCTGCTGTAAAATGAGGGAGTAAGAATGAGTGTAATTTTATAAGCAGTCAATCTCACCTCTTTGCTGTTGAGTTGGAACTGACTCATATCTACCAGTGGTTTTTCTGAGGCTGTAACTCACACAGGCAGAGACTGTCCATCTCCCTCAGAGCAGACAATGGATTCAAAGCACCTGCCTTTGGATTGGTAACACAACTCCTTACCCAATAGGCCACCAGAGTTCCCTATTTCATCAGCAATAGAAAACAATTTAACAGCTCTGGATTTCTATGGAAGGATCCAGGCTAAAGTTCTTTGCCACTAACTGAAAGCTCACCAGTTTAAATCTACTAGCATCTTGGCAGGAGAAAGACCTAGAGAAACACCTTTGTTAATATCCAATCAATATAATTTGTAAACTTTAATATTTTTATTGTGATTTTAACTAAAATTTACAGAAAAGTTGGACTTTCATTCATTCTTGCATATTTTCCTCTCTACCCCTCAATTTACTTTTAAAAAATAAATCATTCCTCCCTCTCCACCTAATCCACTTTGCTATGCACCTCTTATTCTGGACTGTTGTCATACAGATAATGTCTAATCATATATTCCTTTTAAATAGTTATTTTCTTCATCTGTTCCAATGTAGTTTTCATTATTTATCCCTTCTTTTCTCAGTTTCCCCACAACATGCATGTCAATCCTGTTTTATAACAGTAGCGTTATGCTGTATATGTCCTTTTGTGACTGAGATATTTCACTCAGCATAATGTCTTCCTGGTCACCCATGTTGTTCCTTGTTTTTCAGTGAAGTGTAAGGTAAATATACCATAGTTTTTCTATCCATTCATTGGTTAATGGGCATTTGCATTGCTTCCATCTCTTTGCTATTGTAAATAACGCAGCAATAAACATGGGTGTACATACTTCTGTTTGAGTGGAAGCTCTAGTTTATCTAGGGTGTATTTCAAGTAGTGGAATTGCTGGGTCAAATGGTATTTATATTTTCAGCTTTCTGAAAAAGCACAAGATTGCTTTCCATTTTATATTCACACTAGCAGTGAATAAGAGTTCCAATCTTTCCATACCCTGACAGCATCTGTTGCTTGCTGCCCTGCTGAACTTTGCTATTGTTGCTCGGATGACATGGTATCTCATAGTTGTTTTGAGTTGCATCTCTCTTAGAGCTAGGAATTTTGAAATTGTCTTCATGTGTCTGTTTTCCATCTGAATGACCTCTTTTGTGAAGTGCCTATTTATATTCTATGCCTATTTTGTGACTGTATTGTTTACCATTTTCTTGTTGAGGTTCTGGGGTATTCTATAAATTTTAGATATAAGTCCCTTATCTAATACGTCCTTGCCAATTTTTTTCCCAGTGTATGGGTTTCCTTCTATCCCTACTGGAAAAAATTTTTTTATGTGCATAGGGATTTTATTCATAGAAGGTCCCATTTATTTTATTCTCTCCTGATTGTACATTTTTCATTTTTTTTAAATTTATGAGGGAAGTAAAAACAACAACCATTAAATAAAATTAAGTCTATAAGAGCCAACACCTGTGGAAGCAGCCTTCAAGAAAATAAAAGATGTTCTGCACTAGCAAATCTGCAGTCAAGGACTGCTTTAAAATGCTAAATATAAAGGATATCAACTTAAAGACTGATGGGTGCCTGACCTATGCCATTTTTTTTTTCAATTGCTGCATGAGCTTGTGAAAGCTGGACAATCAATAAGGAAGATCAAAGAATTAATTATTTGAATTGATGTTGGTGAAGAGTATTGAGTATTCTATGGATTGCCAAAAGAGCAGAGAAATCTATCCTAGAGGAGGTGCAACTGCTCCTTTGAGGCAAGGATGATGAGACTTGGTCATAAACGGGCATCTTATCAAGAGGATACAGTCCTTGGAATGAGACATGTTTGAAAAGTCAGAAAAAGCAGTGAAGAAGAGGAAGATCTTCAACAAGATGATTTGACTGACTGCAACAACGGGCTTAAGCAAACGGAGATTGTGAAGATGACACAGAACCATAAAAGTTTTCGATCTGTTGTACATCAACTAGATGGCACTTAATAACATGAACACTTAGTTTGATCTTGTTCAATATTGAAACAAATCAACATGTGCTGTATCTCTACAATTAAGAATAAAATCTCTGAAAATAAGCAATAAAGACAACATAAAAAACATAAATGTAGAGAACAGAAACAATATGAAGAAGCTGCTATGAATCTATTTCGCTATCTCCAAACTCCAAATACAAAGCAGAACTCACTCATGGAGTAAACTGAAAAGAGTTATTCAACATTTACTTCATAAAACAAATATGCATGAATTTTATAGCAAGACAACTTAAAATCCTTCTCAAAAGTACAAAATTGTAAGAACAAGATGTCAATATCAATATCTAATTCAAGCTCCTATTTTGGTTCCTGCAGACTAGTTTTTATTTTCTTTAAAAGACTTCACTTTGAACTTGCACATGAGTAATTGATGGTCTGTTCCACAGTCAGCACCTGGCATAGTTTTGAGCGCTGCTATTGAGCTTCTCCATTGATTCTTTCCACAGATTTTGTCAATTTGATTCCTGTGCAGTTTATCAGGTGAGATCCATGAGTAAAGTCACTGTTTGTGTTTTTTAAAAAGGTATTTACTATGAATAAATCACTGAATGTACAAAATTTAATCTCCAACCTCATTTCTGTCACCAAGTCCATACTTTCTGATTATCATGCCTTCCTTATTATTTCCCACATTTGCATTCTGGTCACTATGTTTAGTGACCAGAATTTAATTATGGTCACACAATTATTTATGTGTCTTGATTACATGTTTGGTCCATTTTGAACTGCAAAAGCTGGTAAAATCCTCAATGTTCTTCCTCTTTTGCTATAGTTTTGGGTGCATGTATTTGAATAATAGTTATATTAACAGGTCTTTATGTGTATGAAGTATTCTACCACTCAGAGCATTACACTTTAGGATATATCTTGAAATTGCCTCTTTAACTGTGAAATCAACACCATTCTTTCTCAGTTTTTTTATTCACAGCATAGGAGACCATGTGATTGTCTGATTTAAAGTGCTTGTCTATCCCAAATGCTAGAATGTAAAGCTTCATGTGTTCCATTTCATTTTTTACAACTTCAATTTTTCCTACATCCATATTTAGTACATTCCATGTTTCCATTATTCATTATTGTTTTCAGTCATTTCTACCTGTTTTTAGTGACTTCCTATCTGGATTGTTTGTCTAATACTATACCCATGTTCCTTTGTTCACAGGGTTTTTGAAGGTGTGTTGTTTCAGAAGTGGAGGGCCCATTCTTCTTGCTGTTGTTGTTGTTGTTGATTGCCATCGAGTTGAGCACAACTCGTAGTGACCCTATGAACAAAAGGCTTGAAGGCTTTCTATAACTATCAACATTTATCAAAGTTCATAGAGTTTCAAGAGGCATGTTGTTTAGGAAGTGGATGCCACTCTGTCTTACTCTAGGATCTGTTATAACACCTCCATCTGGGTGATCCTTCTCGTACCTGAGTCATTTGGGTCAGAGCTTCCAGCATAAGAGCACCCTATAAGCTACACTAGTACAATATACAGACAGGTATTGTCTGTATATTGCAAATAATAATTCCTAAGTCTAATGTATTCACACAATGGAATACTATGCTGCTCTAAGGAAACTCAATTTTGTAAAATACTATATAACATGAAAGACTCTAGAGAGTATTTTGTTGAGCGAATTCACTCAGTTTCATAAGGATTGCATAGGACTCCATAGGACCATTATTGCAAAAATAGAAGGCTAACTGAGCAAGAAGTGTATAAATTTTCACAAGGGGGAGGGGAGAAGGAGAAGAGGATGGACAAAGGGGAAGGAGGGAAATTAGGAAGACAGGAAAAATTAGTGAACAGATGGGGGATGTGAAGGAATAAGAGTCAATGGAGACTTGAAAAGTTGGGGTAATAATATGCATAGATCAATATTAATAAGTTATATAAAATACAATGTATATGAATGTATAAATTACAATGTACATGAAGCAAACAAAATGTATATGAAAGATTGTATAAAACACAGTATGTATGCATGAAACACAGTGCATATGAAGGATTGTATGTAAACCAATAAAAATATGAAGAGAAGAAAAAACACTACGAGGCCAATAAGAAAAATAATTTTCATATCTCTATTATATCAATGATCTGTTCAATTTAATTTTCTCTTTTCAAATACACTGTTTTGTCACAATGTAGACACAGTGTATAACTTCATTTTTTTGCCCTATATTTTGATTATTATATTTGTAGAGTGTTACATAAATGTTGGACTTACCACCAAATGAAGTTCTTGTGTTGTTAGGTCATTTTTGTCTATAATAAGACACTGAAAGTGATCTTGTTCAGAAGTCTCCAAGGATATTTTGCAAGAAAAATTTTCTTTCTGATTCTCTAGTTTAATATTTTATGAACTGAAGTATGATCTTATGACCTAAAGCATAAAGCTCTTAAGTCAGTTGCTTTACTATATAAATGTTATTGGTTATAAAATTCTCCCAGGCTCATTTGGAATCCAGCTGTTATAACTGACTTGATGACCTCCAGTGGTAATAAATTTCACAGGCTGGATAAATGCAATCCAGGAACTATTTCTATCTACTCTATTACTTTTATGTACTAAAACTGATATGAACAGGGGAAAGAATAATAGATTCAGGGTTTCTAGAAGGGAAATAAAATAATTACTTCCAAGGAAGTACTAGTGAAGTGATAGAGAATACCAAATGAACTATCACTCTTTCCTATGTTTTCCTTAATGGAGAAAACAGTTACAGGAAAGAGTTCTTGTTATATGAGAATTCAAAACTCAAACTCATTGCCATCTAGCTGAAACCCACTCATAAATGAACCGCCAGCAGATTTCCTGAGGCTATAAATGGCATGGAAGGAGACTGTACATTTCTTTCTCATAAAGTAACTGGAAGATTAGAAATATCAGAGAGGCATGGCCTTTGAGTCAGCAGTGCAACTCTCTATAGACCATAAGTTCCTTTCAAAACCACATGCAAGAATATATTGTTGTTGTTGAGTACCATGGTGTCGGAGTCGACCCATAGCTTCCTTCAGCAGGTTTTCTGAGGCAGTTAATTGCAATGAAGGAGATTGTCCATCCTTCTCCCAAGGAGCAACTGGTGGTTTAGAACTGCATGCCTTCAGGATTGCGGTGCAGGTTCTTACATATTAGATGTTCCTTTTAGCATTCATTTGGGTTTTAACTTGAGATATCACTTAATTTATGCAACAGTTTAACATTCACTGACCTTTCAGCCTGTCTACCTACTTCGGCTTTTATCTCAGCAACACTCATATGAGATGTATTACTTAGAATATTTTTACTTTGTACTAAATTATTAAATGTTTCTTTTAAATTAATTGAAAATTTATTCAATATTATTTGCCCAAAATGTAAAGAATAATTTCAATCTTATAGTTAAAAACCTTTCTAGTACCTGGGTTTAGAAGCGGTCGTGGTACGAGGGATATTGTAGCTGATGTTAGATGGATCTTAGCTGAAAGCAGAGAATACCAGAAGAATGTCTATCTGTGTTTCATTGATTATGCAAAGGCATTTGACTGTGTGGATCATAACAAACTGTGGCTGACTCTGAGAAGAATAGGAATCCCAGAACATTTAATCATGCTAATGCAAAACCTATACTTGGACCAAGAGGCAGTCGTCAGAACAGAGCAGGGCAGCACTGCATGGTTCAAAATTGGGAAGGGTGTACGCCAGGAATGTGTCCTATCTCCATACCTTTTCAACCTGTATGCAGAGCAGATTATCCGAGAGGCTGGGCTCTATATGGAGAAGCATGGCGTTAGGATTGGTGGACGATCTATCAACAATCTGTGTTATGCAGATGACACAACCCTGCTTGCTGAAACTGAGGAGGACCTCATGCACTTACTGCAGAGGGTCAAGGACTGCAGCCTTCAATATGGACTGAGGCTCAATGTCAAGAAGACAAAAATTCTCACCACTGGACCAATCGGTAGCATCAGGATGGATGGCGAAGAGATTGAGATTGTTCACAGCTTCAGTTTGCTCGGCTCCACGGTCAACACTCTTGGCACCAGTAGCCAGGAAATCAAAAAACGTATTGCGATGGGAAAGTCTGCAGTTAGGGACCTCTCTAAAGTACTCAAGAGCAGCGGTGTCTCTCTGGAGACTAATACAGGTGCGCCTGATACAGGCCATGGTTTTTGCAATCACTTGTTATGCATCAGAGAGTTGGACAATGACTAGGGCAATAGAATTGACGCCTTTGAGCTGTGGTGCTGGAGAAGAGTATTGAATGTACTATGGACTGCCAAGAAAACACAGATTCAACCTAGAGAGGGTTAAACCAGGTTGCTCCTTGGAGGCAAGGATTCTGGGGTTCGTCTGACATACTTTGGACATGTTGTAAGGAGAGACAGGAGAGGGACATCATCCTGGGGAGAGTGGAGGGACAGCGCAGGAGGGGAAAACCCTCTATGAGGTGGATTGATTCAGTGACTAGGGTAATCGGGATGGGTGTGTCAGAGGCAATGAGATTGGCACAGGATAGAGCACGGTTTAGGGCTGTTGTACATAGGGTCGCTATGAGTCGCAAACGACTCGACGACACATAACAACAACAACAACATAGTTAAAAAGGAACCAAAGATAAGTTCTCAATTCTATCGTGGAGGTGGGGAAAGAATACTGGAGTGAAGAGACACAATTATAACAATTACAATCTAAAATCCTTCTCCTTAAACACAAAATTATCCATGTTAGCCTTAATTCATTTAATTGTCTGTGTACATTGATAAAGAGAACTCTAGTGGGTATAGAGTTGTACTGTCCAACTCAAAGTCTTGTGGTTCGAATCCACTAGCCAGTTATTCCATGGGAGAAAGATGGTCAACCTCCTACTAATTTACACCATCTGAAAATCTTCTCACTGTCAGCTATGAGTTGGATCTGGCTCCATGGCAAATACAACATTGATACAATCCATAAAATAAACCTTGATTTCTATGCTAATCAGCCAATGTCAACATGATTTAAATTAATTTTCTTTTAAATCTCCCTCTTCTTATCCTCCTCTTTGATTTCTAGTGGGGAAAATAAAAATACCTTACATTTCCATTGGATTGCTTTCATACAACTTGAGACATTTCACAGATAACGCCTCATTAATCCAGACTGTATTACTTCTGTAAATAATGGGAAAATATCACTATGTACTTTCACAGATATGTGCTAAAGCACAGAAAAGTTAATTAACTTGCCGGAAGTCATACAGCCAGCCAGAACTACAGTGCTGAGCTGTCTCCTGGCACCTCACCTTCCATCCTCTGCTTGGTCTCATTGCTCCATGCTTCTACCTGGGCAAGCACGCCTTTGCTATACTTCTGCAATCTAAGGAGTTTTATGACTCAATTTTTGGTTTCCATTTTATCACTATACTTTCTTTCAAAGTTTGTATTGCTAGATTTTCGGGTTGAAGGTGAATCTTTTTAAACATTGTGAATTTTTTCCTCTTTAAAAAGTATTTTATTGCAATGCTCCCTCAATCCACTAATGCATACAAAAGGTATTCTATCTTCGATATTTAGTTTACATCATTGAAAAACAGTAATGTGATTAACTTGAAATATATCTTAGAACTTAGATCTTATTTTTCATCATTATTTCTTAAATAGCTATACTTGGCAGGAATTGTAGCAGGTACAAAAATTTTTATGTCAGAAACTAAGGTCACCTACTACGAACAAGCAGAGAAGGGGCACAGAGCAGAACAAGAGATGTCAGAATTAATGGGGCTGGGTGTTTTATTAAGGAAGTAGTCAGAGAAAGGAAGAAAAGGAAACATACTGAGTGCCTACTATATATGAGGTTATGTTCCCTTTAAAAGAACAGCACAAAGGCAACAGACAAATAGATCTGCTAGTACAGCAATTCTTAAACTTTTTGGTTTCAGAACCCTTTTACACTCTTAAAAGTTATCAAAGACAACCATGGCTGTATGGCAGGCTTTGAGAGTCAATCATAAAAGGACAAATATTGCATGAGACCACTATAGTTAAACGTCAAGAAAGTTTTCACATGAAAAGAAACATTCTTTGATGATTATACTAGAGACAGGAGAAGAAAGAAAATCACTCTCTAGAGTTTATATGTGTTAAGTCAAGTGGAAGGAAAGGTAATAAGACAATAAGTGGGAGGTCAGTACAGTCTGATCAAAGCAAAGGAAGGCAGTGAGAGGTGTCCAAAAGTTAAAGGCAGCAAAGAAAAACACTATTTCATATGCAGTCCTGCAACAGCAGTAAGAGCAAGCAATATCTTACCAGTGAGTGCAAAGGCAGGTATGCAAGCTGAACAGGTACGGCAATGTGGACAGGATTTCTGCATATGTATTTGTATGCGTTGAAAATATATCTTAGTACATAATAGAACACTCAGGGAATAGAGTCAGGAAAACTTTTTTGTATTATTTGAGTGCAAGCTTACGAATCTTATTGTTTTTCTCAATCACTCATTCTTGCACATTTGTTCCACAACATTAACTACAATGTCCACAATGTCTCATCATCCAATCTGTATTGCCTTTCTCTTTACCCATCTTAATGTTTATGACTTATTAAATCATTTTCTACTCTTCTTCCTTAGCAACCATACTAGAATGATTCTCTTTGTGTATAAATCTTTCTTTAGCATTTTGTAATAGTGGTCTTATACACTATTTGTACAGGTTTTACTGACTAATTTCATTCAGCATAATGTCCTCTGGGTTCATTCATGTTATAGACTATTCCACAAATGAAACATTGCTTATTTCATATTGCATAATACTCCATTGTATAAAGGGTATCCTAGTTTCTCTAATCACTCACTAGTTGCAGAGTACTTATATTGTTCCTATAGTTTTGCTACTGTGGATAATGCTGCAATAAACACATGCAAGAGTACATCATTCCTCTCACAGCTCTTATTTCTTAGGGGCATATATCTAGCAGTGGAGTGGCCGGATCAAATTGTATTTCCCATTTCAAATTTTACATGCAAGCCAAACTGCTATCCATAGTGGTTGCACTATTCTGCATTCCCACCAGCACTGGATGACAGTTCCAATCTCACCAAATCTTTACCACTATTTCTTGTTTATTGTCTATCGAATTGTTCTATTGTTGCTAGGGTGAGACATCTAATTACTATGTTGATTTAAATATAATAGCCAGTGATCTTGAATATTTCTTCATATGTTTGTTGGCCATCTATCTGTCTTCTTTGGTGAAGAATTTTTTCATATCAACTGCCCATTTTGTGAGTAGGTTGTCTTTTTCTTACTGAGATGCTGGAATTTTCTATAAATTTTAGACATGATCTCCTTATCAGATATGTCTTGACCAAATGTTTTCCCAGTCTGTAGATTCTCTTTTTACTCTTCTGCAGAAAGAAGTTTAATGTACATGAATATTTTCTATTTAGAAGGTCCTGATAACCTAGTTTATCCTCTCCTGGTTGTACAATTTTGTTTATGTTTGGTAATCATTGTTGTTGTTCTTGTTGATTGCCTTCGAGTGGATCATGACTCATAGACAACCTATGAACAAAAGGCCTGAAGCCTCACTATAACTATCGACATACATGTCTTAAACTAGGGCTCCTAATTGCTCCTACCTTTTTTCTCTGATCTTTAGGGTTTTTCAAGGTTTTGTTCCTAGGTCCTTGGTTCAACTTGTGTTTGGGGTTGGATTTGTTGTTTTTTTTAATATGATGTAAAGTAAGGATCTTGTTTCCATTTTCTGCTTACTGATAACCAGTTTTGCCAGCACCATTGTTAAGGAGTCTGCCTTTTCCCCATTTGATGTATTTATCTCCTTGTTGAAGGTAAGTTGACCATAGGTTGATGGATTTCTACTGGAGTCTCAATTCTATTCCTTTGGTCTATGTATTGGTCACTGTTCTAGTACCATGTTGTTTCGACTATTATAATTGTATAGTATATTTTGAGATCAGGGAGCTTAAGATCTACTAATTTCTTTTTCTCCTTCAGTAGAACCTTAATAATCTGGGATTTCATTCATTTTCAACCAGAAATTGGTGATTCTCTTTGAAGAACAATGAAAGGACCTGAATAGGAATTGTACAATACCTGTATATCACTTTTGGTAGTATTTTAATTTTCACAAAGGTAACTTTTTCCTAAAAATTCATATAGGGCTCTTTTTGTTTCTTGTAAAAGTGTTTTGTCACTTTCTCTGTATAGGCCTTTTGTACCTCTAGTTAGATTTATTCCTAAGTATGGAATATCTCGCGGTGTGCCAAAAGAACAGACAGATATGTCTTGGGGGGGGGGGATGAGAGAATCTCTTTGGAAGTCTCTTGTACTTTGGGCATGTTATTAAGAGAAGCTATTCCTTGGAAAGGGACATCATGCTTTGCAAGGTAGAGGGTCAGCAAAAGAGAAGATGACCCTCAATCCAATGGATTGACACAGTAACTGCAACAATGTGATCAAGTGTGTCAAGGGAGATAAGGATGATAACAGGATAGGACAGGGTTCATATCTGTTGTTCATAAAGTGGCAATGACTCATACTTGACTCAATGACACCTACCAAAAAAACTTTAAATGGCATTGTTTTCCTTATTTCTTAGTGTTTTTGTTGTTACCATTACTGCTACTGAGTTTTGTTTATTAGCCTTGTATCCTGCCTCTTTGTTAAATTGATTCAATAGATTCAGTGGTTCTCTTGGGAGCTCTGGTGACCTAGTGGTAAGGATCTTCACTGCCAACCCAAAGACATGCAGTTTGAATCTGGAGGGAGAAAATGGGTGATCTCCTCCTGTGCAATTAATTTACTGCCTCTGAAAATCCACGAGCAAGTCAAGTTCTGAGTTGGTTCTGATTCCACAACCTATAGCAACTACAACATTTTCTTGCTTAGACTATGGGATTTTCTATGTATAAGATACTATCTTCTAAAAAAAAATAATAAAAATAAAAAGATACTATCTTCTGCAAATTGACATGGTGTTACCTCCTCTTTGCCAATTTGGATATGTCTTATTTCCTTTTCTTGTGTTGTTGATGTAGCTAAGACTACAATATCAAATAGGAATGGTGATAAGAAGGCATCTTTGTCTTGTACCTGGTCACAGTGGAAACACTTTAAATCTCCTTTAAGGCTATATTGTTATGTATCTTTTAACCTAAACCAATTCATGCTGACTCTCCAGCAGATTTGCAAAAGTTGTAAATCACTTAGCAATAGATTGCCCATCTTTCTTTCATGGAGAAACTGATGGATTTAAACCATGTGCCTCTGAGAATTTTGTTGAGAAATTTTCCTCCTATTCCTAAATTGCTGAGCATTTTTATCAGAAAGGGGTGTTGAATTTTCTAAAATATTTTTTTCGTCAATTGGCGTTATCATTTGGTTCCTTTACTTCATTTTATTGATGTGATAGATTACACTGATTGTTGTTCTATGTTGAACCACCCCTGCAAATCTGGTATGAATCTCACTTGATAGTGATTTTTTTAATATAATATTGTATTCTATTAACTGGATTGAGGCTCAATGTCAAGAAGACAAAGATTCTCACCACTGGACCAATTGGCAGCATCAGGATGGATGGTGAAGA
>NW_006399848.1:4463909-4478942 GCF_000299155.1 Elephantulus edwardii
AACAACAACAACATTAACTGGAATTTTGTTGAATATTTTTGCACTTATTTTATGAGGAATATTGATCTATAATTTTCTTTTTTAGTGGCATCTTAACCTGGCTTTGGTCAGAGTTATGTATGCTTCATAGAATAAATTTGGAAGTATTTTCTCTTTTTCTATATTCTGAAATAATTTGAGTAGAATTGGTGTATGATGGTCTCTGAATGATGGTCAAATTCACCAGGGAAGTCATCTGGGTCAGGGAATTTTGGGCTGGGAGTTTTCTTATCACCTATTTTATTTCTTTTGTAGTGGGTCTGATCAAATTTTCTACCTCTGCCTATGTTAGTTTATGTATGTAATGAGTTCCTAAACATTTCTCCATTTCCTTTAGGTTACCAAAGTTGTTGGAATATATTTCTTCATAGTTTACTTTCTTTACCTTTTTATTTCAGTTGATTCTGTTAATGACATCACCCATTTCATTTTTATTCAAATCATTGTGTGTTCTCCCTTTTCTTTTTGCTAGATTGGCTTATCAAATTAGTCAATTCTTTGGAAGAACAAATTTGGTGATAATTTTTGTCCTTTTTATGTTTCATTTGTTTCTACTCTAATATTTATTGTTATTTCCTTTCTTTGAGAGGCTTTAGGATTTACTTGTTATTCTTTTTCAGTTATTGGAAATGTTGGATGAAGGTGTTGATTCTTTGTTCTTTTATATGTATACTTATTGTTACAAATTGACTTCTGAGTATTCTGCTGTGTCACAAAGATTTAGGTATGTTTTCATTCTTGTTTCAAGAAACTTTGTAATTTTATGTTTTATTTCTTCTATTACCCATTGTGTTCAAGTAAAATATTACTTAGTTTCCAGATACATGGGGGTTTTTTCCCCCTTGACTTTTCTATTGTTGATTACTAATTTTATAGAATAGTGATCTAAGTTTATTATTTCAATGTTTGGGGTCTTTTACTTTACCTAGGCTTGCTGATGACCTAACATACCATCTATTCTGGGAAATGTCCTACACACACTGTTGTTGTTATATGCCATTGAGTAGCTTGCGACTCATAGCAACCCTATGTACGAGACCCCTAAATGCTGCTTTATCCTGTGCCAACCTTGCCATCTCCAACACACTCATTCCCATCACCCCAATCACAGAATTGATCCATCTCACCAAGGGTCTTCCTTTCCTGCATCATCCCTTCATTCTCCCAAACATGATGTCCCTCTCCAAGGACCAGTCCCTCCTTACAACATGCACAAAGTATGTCAGACAAAGACCCAGAATCCTTGACTTCAAGGAGCATTCCAGATTCACCCTCTCCAGGAGAAAACTTTTTGTTCTCCTAGCAATCCATGGTATATTCAACACACTTCTCCAGCACCACAGCTCAAAGCCATCGATTCTCTATCATCCCTAGTCACTGTACAACCCTCCAAAGCATAGCATGTGCAAAGACTAAAGCCTGGACCACACACACCTTAGTCTCCAGCCTGACATCATTGCTCTTCAGTACTCTTGAGAGGCCCCTCACAGCCGACTTTCCCAATGCAATTCATCTCTTGATTTCCTGGCTGCTGTCACCAAGAGTGTAACAAATAAACTAAAACTGTTAACTATCTCAATCTCTTCACCATCCATACTGATGCTGCCAATTGGCCCAGTGGTGAGAATCTTTGTTTTCTTGATGTTGAGCTTCAATCTATTGAAGGCTGCAGTTCTTGACCTTCTGCAGCAAGTGCTTCAGGTGTACTGAGCTCTTGTTGAACGGGGCATTCTATATATGCCTTCAATATCAAGTTGGTTAATTGCATCATTTGTTGCTCTGCATAATCATTGAGTTTCTTATTAGTCATATGTCCTTAATTAAAAGTGTATATTGACGTGTTAGAGTCTGTGAGAATGGCTCAGGATAGGGCAGGGTTCAGAGCTATTGTACATAGGGGTTGCTATGAGTCACAAGTGACTCAATGGCACATAACAACAATGACTATTATTTTGGTGGAAGCTCAGGTGGCTTAGTGGTAAGGAGTTTTACTGTCAACTTAAAGGCTTGTAGTCTTTAAATTCACTAGCTACTTTGCAGGAAAAATAGGAGCAATCTCCATCCTTGTGATATACTACTCCAGAAATCCTAGTAAAGGGTCAGCTATGAGTAAGTTCTGACTAAAGGGTCTACAACATTAGTCACACAGCTAATATGATAGAGTTGTCAGTTTTGTTCCTTAAATCTATTAAAGTTTGTTTTTTGTATTTTGCAGGTCCATAATTGAATATAGACATTGATTATAATTATGTTATTGGACACAGATATATAGTTATATCTTTTTTAATAAAATGCTTATTTTATACTGGTTTACTTACAAAATTTGTATACCCTGTTTTTCACATCAGATCTTTCCCATTTCCTTTACTCAGCCCTCCCTCTACCCATCAAATCATGCAAACCCCTGTTTATCCTCACCATTCTGTTACTACTCCCCCCCTTGGATCCTCATACACATTTTACTAGTTATCTATTTCTACAATAATGGTCTTATATAATATTTGTCTGTATGAGATTGAGTTAGCTCACTTAGAATAATGCTCTCCAGACTCCCCCAAGTTAGGTAATAATTTTCAAAATCATTGTTCCTGCAGGTTGCCCAGTATTCTATCATGTGAATGTACTATAGTTTCTAAATACATTCAGTTGTGCTTGGTATATCTTCCTCTTATAGTGACCATTTACTCATTATATAATGTCCTTTCTTGTCTCTTCTGCTGGTTATTTGGTGGTTGTTTTTGTTGGGTTGGTTTGGTTTTTTCCTTCAAATATATTTTATCAGAGATTAATACTGCCTGTCTTGCTTTTTTCTATTGTTATTTGTTTCGTATCTTTTTTCCGTCCTTGAATTTTTAGCCTATCTACGTCTTGAATCTAAGGTGCGTCTCATAGTGATGGGTTGCTGTGGTACAGATATAATCCATGCCAAAGGCTGGTCCTTGATCTGCAGCAAGTTTTCAAGTTCTCCTCACTTTTAGCATGCAAGGTTGTGTCGCCTGCATAATGCAGGTTGGTGACCTTCCACCTTTCCAAGTATAATGTCCCTTTCCAAGGAATAGTCTCTCCCGACAGCGTATTCAAGGTATTAGAGATGAGCCTTCACCATCTTTGCCTCCAAGGAACAATTTGGCTACAATTTTTCCAAGACATATATGTTTGTTCTTTGGGTGGTCCATGGAAGTCATTACTCTCCTCCAATTCAAATTCTTCTTCTGTCATCCTTATTCATTGTCCAGCTCTCCAATGCATAGCAAGGTATTGAAAAAACCATGATTAAATCAGGTGCATCTTAGTCTTTAAACTGATATCATTGCTTTTCAGTATTTGGGAGATATCTCTGACTTGTCCAATACAATTCATTTCCTGATCTTCTGACTACTGGTACCAAGGGTGCTGATTGATTCAAACAAGGTGAAATGAAATCATTGACAACATCAATCCTTCATCCATCTATCATGGTATTGCCTATTAGGTCAGTGGTAGGGAACTTTTCAACTTGATGTGGAGATATAATCCACACTAAAGACTGTTCCTTGATCTCCTGAAGCAAGTATTTCAAGTCTTCTTCACTTTTAGCGAGCAAAGTTGAGTCATATGCATATTGTAGGTTGATGATAAGTCTTTCTTTGATCTTGATGCCATATCTTTTTCATAGATTCTAGTTTCGTGAATTAATTACTCAGTATACAGATTGAATAGTGATGGAAAAAAGGATACATCCCTGATGTACATATTTCCTGATTTTAAAACATGCAGTGTTCCCTTGCTCCATTGGGACAATAGCTTCTTTTTCCTTTTTGCTTTCTTCCTTTCTTTCTTTCTTTTTTAATTTATTCTGACCCTTTATTTATTTACTTTACCTTTTTTAAAAACTGTGGTTTGTGAGAAAATGCACAGAGTAAACTGGTTTTATATTCAATATTCATACATATTTTGTCTTACTGGCATTAATAATATCCTTCATCTAGGTGTAAATTTTACATGAGCAAAATATTCTGAGATTTCCAGTCTTGTCAATGATAGTCATAATTTATTAGGATTCATATAATCAAATGCCTTTGCATAGTCAATAAAACACAGACAGTTATCCTTCTGATGTTCTTTGCTTTCCACCAGGATCCATCTGCCACTGGTAATAATCTCTCTAGTGCCACAGCCACTTCTAAACTATGCTTGAATTTCTGCAAGTTCCCTGTCTATGTACTGTTCTAGCTGGTTTTGGATGATTTTCAGCAATGCTTTGCTGATTATGTGATATTAATTAATTAGTATTTTGCTGATTATGTGATATTAATGATATTGTTCAATATCAATCCACATTCTATTGGGTCATCTTTTGGGGAGATGAGAACAAAAAAGGATCTATTCCAGTCAGTTCAACAGGCCACTGTCCTCCAAAGTTCCTGACAGACTAGTGAGCATTATCTAGGTGCATCTGTTAGTTGGAATACATCATTTGGTATCTGTATCCCATCAGTTCCTGAGGACTTACTTTTTTGCCAGTGCCTTCAGTGCAGCTTTAATTTCTTCCTTCATTACCATTAGCTCTTGTTCATATGGTACTTCATGAAATTTGTCAGTGTCAACCAACTCTTTTTGGTTACAGTGGCTTTGTGTATTCCTTCCATCTTTTTTTCTTTTTTCCTCCCATCTTCTTTTGATATTTCCTGGATCATTCAACATTTTGCCCATAGCGACTTTCAGTATCTAAACTTGTGGCTTGAATTTTTCATTTCTTTTAGCTTCAGAAATGTTGAATGAATTCTTCCCTTACTATCTGATCTTTGTACATTTTGTTGCACTATTTTGCTTTGTCTTCTCAAACTGTCCTCCAAAATCTTCATTTCATCTCCTTTATTTTGTAATTTCTTCCTTTTGTTTTGGCTTCTCAGCACTCCAGTGAATTTTCATAATCTCTTCTGAGATCCATTTTGGGTTTTTTCTTCCTCCTCTATCTTTGTAGTGGCCTTTTGCGCTCTTCATGGATGATATCCTTGATGTCATCCCACAGTTCCTCGGTTTTTTGGTGTATTTTCACGGAGATGTGCTAAAGCACAGGAAAGTTAATTAACTTGCTGGAAGTCATACAGCCAGCCAGAACTACAATGCTGAGCTGTCTCCTGGTGCCTCACCTTCCATTTTCTGCTTGGTCTCATTGCTCCATGCTTCTGCCTGGACAACACACTTTTCCTACACTTCTACAATCTGTAAAACTTCTGCAGTTTGTAAACTTCTACTCAAATATAAATAAATAAAGCAAGATTAGGAAGGTCCTGCCTCAAGAAGAATATTAAGTAATAAATACTTCTTTATTTCATAATGTGTTAACTGATAATTCATTGCCACTGAGTCAGAACCAGCTCGTAGCTGAACTGTAAATCACACAGAAAAAGTTTACTCAACTTTCTTCCACGAAGCTATAGGTGGTTTTGAATAGCCAGATAGGTGCTGCCTTTAGATTGGCAGTGTAAATTCCTGCATCCTATGCCACCAGAAGAAAGAATATGCTACTTCTTTGCATAATCTAATCAGATCAATGTGGATTAACTCTTTAACTGTTCTACCTTAAGAGCACACATTTAGAAAAATCAAAATCATTTTCTGGCTCTCATTGACCAGAATGAAGGTATTCCTGACATTCGGTGCAATATAACTAGAATATATTTAATATATAGCCATTCATTTATAACCATTATGATTATAACTTCTCTGAAAAAGGAACACGGACTATAACACTATTTTCTGAAAAAGTTTCACACACAAAAATAAAAAGCACACTGAGGGGTTTTTTTTTTAATTTCTAATAAGAAATAGATATTTTAAAAAGAGAGAGATTTGGTTGTTATGCCATGTATGCAGTAGCATGGGATTGAAAGAAAGAAAGAGAAATTTAAGAATTTACCTATATAGTTATTATCCTCACAGTTGTAGCTGAAAAAAGTATATACTCATTCTGTAATTTAGTTATAAGAAAATAGTGGAGGGGAAACACAAAATAATTTAGTGACTAGTGACAAAGAACGTTCAGAGATTGAGATTATGGTTACAAATAAGATAATGTTGCCCCTCTATCTCCAGAGAGCATATTGTTCCATTGTCACACAGATATTTTTAAGTTACATTTCCTTACTGTTCTAGCAAATAAAAGGAAATGTTTAACAAATGAAGCAAATTAGATTTTCCAAGATGTTCTGTCATAGGCAAGGTAAGTCTGTAAAAAATCTAATAGCTTTTTAAAAAGCTTTATAGTAAAATCACAATACATATGTTTTATAAGCAACACTTAAAGAAATAAACCACTTTATAATATGACAGAAGTAATAAAAAATATTCTTACAACTCCATATAAAACCATTTATTTTCTACTTAAATATCCCATTTTCCTTGCATCATCAGGTATAAGCATTTATCACTAAAAGCCGTTTTAAGGCATTTTATGAACAATTTTCTGAAGGATAAAGTTATATAATTATCTTTTAGGTACCTTTTACAATAAAATGAACCCTTTTTATCGTCTCCTAGAGATAAAAAGAAAACATTCCCATTAGAACACTTACCTGATTTATTATAATGGAAGATTAGACATACCACAAAGCTGATTTGATAAATCAAATCCAATTATGGAAAGCTATAGGAATCTAACACTATAAAGGAAAAGCACTCATGCTATTTTATCTTTTTTAAGAACTCCATTTTTTAAGAACTCCATTTTACTGCTTCTTAAAAAAAATTACATCTTAAGTTGTTAATTTTAAAAAAAATCAGTTGTTCATTTATCTCTTTCTACATACTAGTTTTTTTTTCATTTTGGTAACTGAAACAATGTTATGGCAAGGAGGAGAGGTTTGGGATAAAATTATGAGAAAAAAATCAACCACATTGTAAAAATAGCAGAAATGAGTAAGTCAATGGAAAGAATCTTTCTGCTCGCAGAATCCATCCCATATTATTGCTGTTTGTTCATTAGTAGAGAACTGCTCTAATGGGATGTAAAGGGAGAAACCATTATTCTTAAAACCTGCTAATGATATAAAGCATTGTTTAAGATAAATAATAATATAACTGATTATTAGCTATAATATTTATAAATGTGGTAGAGACCACCCCAGGCCTTATAAGTGAGAATTTCCAACATGAGTCCAAAATATTTGTATCATTAAAAAATTATGTGTTTTTCACTTCTCAAGTACAACAGGTTCTGAGAACCGTGTGGGTATAAGATTACTCCAGCACAAATGCCATTTTTAAGAAACTCATCAAGATGTCATCTTGTTTGTACTTACGGTTTTCGTTTCTTCATCATTTCATGACTATGTGGCCCATTGAGAATTGCACTGCTAACCTGATGACAACATCTCTCTAGCAGTTCAAATCCACCAGTGGCTCCTTGGATGAAAGATGGGCAAATTCTGTCTGCCTTTGTGACTCACAGCCTCTGAAATCAAGAGGTTCAGTTATAAGTCACTGCCAATTTTATAGCAATGAGGATTTTTTCCTACAAATATTTTAATTTGTATAAATATTTTCTTATCCCCTTGAGAGGCTATAATATAAAACTGCTCTATTTTCATTTTATTGCAATACAACATTCTCTGGTTAATTCCCAGGTGAAGATCTAAAACAAGACAATTTCATTTCTCAAAGTTCAGAACACAGACATCAAAATCAGAGTATGACTCTAGGAATAAGTCCTTATTTGTATATTTCAGCTGTCAATAAACATTTCTAAGCTGGTAGGTACATCTGATTCTGTTGTCTGTATATCCCTTTTCCCTGTGTATGTCTCTGTATCCATTCTACCTGTATGAACTAGAAGTGACTAGGTCTCCCCTATTTTTATATGTTGTTGTTGTTATTGTTGTTGTGTGCTGTCGAGTTGGAACCGATCCATAGCAGACCCTCCAATGGGTTTTCAGAGGCAGTTAATCACATGGGAGGAGATTACCCATCCTTCTCTCATGGAGCAACTGGTGGCCTCAAACTGCATGCCTTTGAGATTGTAGCACAGTTTCTTACCACTAGGTCACCAGAGCTCCCTATTTTGATATGGCTTCATTAATATTGTTGTTGTTGTTGTTATGTGCCATCAAGTCACTTCCAACTCATAGTGACCCATAGAACAATAGCCCTGAAACCTGCTCTATACTGCGCCAACCTTATTGTCTTTGACACACGTGCCTTTATTACCCCAATCACTAAATTAAACTATCTCATTGAGGGTCTTCCTCTCCTGTGCTGTCCCTCCATCGTCCCAAACATGATGTCCCTCTCTAAGGACTGGTCCCTCCTTGCAACATGTCCAAAGTATGTCAGACGAAGCTTCAGAATCCTTGCTTCGAAGGCACAGCCTGGTTTTACCCCTCCAGGACAAACATGTTTGTTCTCCTAGCAGTCCACAGTACATTCAATTCTCTTCTTCAGCATCAGAGCTCAAAGGTATCATCCTTACTCATTGTCCAGCTTTCCTTTTTTTTTCTTTTTTTTTTATCATTTTGTGGAGTGCTAATTGTGGAGCCACGGAAACTAAAGCTGTTAACAATCTCAATCTTTTCACTATCTGTCACAATGCTGCCAATAGGCCCAGTGGTGAGAATCTGTTTTCTTGATGTTAAGCTTCAATCCATACTGAATTCTGCAGTACTTGACCTTCTGTAGCAAACGCTTTAGGTTCTCCTCAGTTTCAGCAAGCATGGCTCTGTCATCTGCATGACACAGATTGTTGATAAGTCTTCTTCCAATCCTGATGCAGCTCAGCTCTTTACCGCTACCTGGAATAGGAATTACAATTTCAAGACCTATTTTTGGAAAAACAAATCTCAATCCTCAAGAGCAAGAGTAGGGTCAATAGAAGTCCAGTTTCTTTACAAAGAATGAGCAAAACAATACCACATTTCTGTGGTAATTGGAATGATCTGGTTAAGAAGAAAAATAAATTATGATAGAAGAAGGAAAAGGGAAATGGTTAGAACAAAGATTCTAAATAGGAAAAAGTGTACGAGGAGAGATGTTAACTTCCTATTAGAATGTAGGATTGCTCTCTTAGAGTGTCAGCAGTGGGGGAGGAGGGGCGAAGGACACAAAACTAGCATTGTAGGTTGGTAGGTAAATCAGATGGAAGAGGCTTGTTAAAATTCACCTCAGATTGCTTTTCTTTTTCTCAGTGAAGTATGAAGCACTTTACCAACTGAAAATGAAGCTAAAAATAAGAGGTTATGGAAATTTAGCATGTCCAAAATAAAAAACTTCCTTTTTATTCCTGTATTAGAATTTACTGTCTAACAAACTACTCCCAAAATTGTGTGACTTAAGACCTGCACCATTTTACTTAATTCACTACTCTGTGAGCCAAGCGGGAAATTTCTCTGGCCTAAATCAAACTGTCACCAAGAAACTCTAGCGGCACAGTATTTCAGGAGTTGCACTGCCAATCCAAAAGCCATGTCTCTCTGGAAGTTTGAATCCACATATCCACATGTGGCTCTCCTTCAGTGCAATTTCCAACCTCTAAAAAGGGTCAGCTTTGAATTGGTTCTGACTCAACTGCAATGAGAGTTTTGAAACCAAATTTTCGGCTCTCTGGTGAGCCAACTCATGCACTTGTTTGAATGTCTGGCAGCTGGATAATCTCAAGTTTCTGTGGTCAGGTGGTCTCTCCCACATATCTGGAGGTTAGGAGAATATTTGTCAGAATGCCTCCAACCTCAAGGAGTCAGGAAAGAGATTATACCTCTTGGTCAAAGAATCTAGAATGTCACTCTGCGAAGAAGGTGATACAGGGATGAGAAGAATTTGAGAACATGTTATATAATCTACCACAATGCCTAGTTCTGATCTATCCACAACCTTTCCCATTGCAATTGAAGTCAACTACATCTTTCCATGTGTTCCAATATCTTGTAGTCATCCTAGACTTAATTTTTTTCTTTCTTGGAAAAATCAAACTATGATCAAATTTCATTAGCTCAACTTTTACAAGATCCATCTTTTCTTTTAAAATATAAATAAGAACAGGAGCCAGTATTATAAAAACTTCTTAGCTACAGCCAAACATCTTGAAAGAATGGGTTAATGGGTTTGGAAGTTCAGAACCATTATCTTGGGAGACATCAATATAAAATAATGTCCAAAGAGTATTTTACATCCTATTTTGGGGAGTTGCAACCTGGATCTTAAAACATTTCCAAAAGGATGAAGAGTGAACAAAATTATCAAGACTATTAGTCCAGAGGACTAATTGTCCATGTGAACTTGAGTTCAACAACCCTGAGACCAGAAAAACCACATATTGTCCAACTACCAATCCTGATTTCTTTTAAAGAGCAATGCTAGTGCAATATGTTCTATTAAGATTAATATCAGATTAGTTACTAAAAAGGAGGGTCAAAAATGTCCCAAATTTCCAATATCCTATAACACTCCATCATTTCTGACATTAATTATTCATCCTCCCTTCAATTCTCTTACTCTCATCTATGTTTTTTGGATTCTTTACTTTGCTGGAAGGTCTCACAGAAACTCAAAACCCATTAGAAGAATGGCTCATGTGACTGTAGATGATGCAGGCGGATGTTGGGAAGACAGGTGAGGGATGGGTCGTAGGATCCTGCAGACGGTAAGTTGTGGTACAGGAAAGGGAGCATTTCAAGAGAGAGTGTCAAACTTTCATGAGCTTATATAGCCTTCTGGAACAGTAGGTCTTGTTCCTCACCATAATTCTATCTCCTTAATACAAACAATACTTCTTCACAAAATGACCTCTAGTAGGGTAGAGCTTGTATCCCAACCAAATCCTTAAGGCACCATGAAGAGAGATGACATGAATGAAAGGACTACCTAAATAAATGAAACACAGACCCCCTCCCCAGGCTCTTCAAGCCTGCTTAAAATCATCTTTCTAGTAACTACATTCATGAAAGCATGTAAGTTAGCTACTTTGTCTCTTATGCTTTTTTTTGGTTTTTGTTTGTTTGTTTGTTTGTTTTTGGTTTTTTTATTTTAACATATTTTTTAATTTATTATTCATTTCAACAAAAATTTACAAAAACTTTGGATTTTCATTCATTCATTGTTGTACTTTTCTCCCCTCCTAACCCTCCCCACAAGTACACTCTCTTGGAAAAGTAGAAGAAAAACTCTAATTGTTTTATAATCCCTCCCCCAGGTCCACTCCATTATGCAGCCTTCGCTCTGGACTCCCATCATGACAAAAATATCCAATCACATATCCCTTTTAAACAGTTTTCTCCCTCATCTGTTTCAATGCAGTATACATTATTGAACCCATCTTTCTTTTTTTTTTTCTATCCTCCCCTATTTTAAGTACAATTTCTGATTTGCCCATCCCTATCAAACTAGTATTCTGAGGAAACAAGCATTTTCCTTTTGCTGAAGAATGTTCTGTTCTAGTTAGAACTGTGAGTATCTGCTCTGTAAACAAAGTCCAATCCAGAGCAAGCCATCAGGTTGCAACAATCAACACTAGCTCTCAGTATAAAACATCTCTTCATCTGGTTGGGAGCAGATCAGCTCATTCCTAGCCTTACATATCCAGGTCCAAATGTGCATCAGTTGCACACTCAGGAATCCACACATCTTGTATTTCAGACTGGCTGGTCCCTTTACACATCCTTAGTCTCCAGCATGGACCAAGTCAGCAAATCATGGTAGAAGGACCTTGACCTTCAGTACCACAGCATAGGTTAGTGTCATAAAGTTCCCCTAGTTCTGACAGTTATGGCATCTTCCCTCAGTCCTCCAGTGAGATAGAGGCCTCTGGCTGTATCTCAGATTGGTCTCTGGTTCTCTCCCAAAACAGCTACTGCTGCTCTTATAGCCCCTAGGCTCAGTGATATAGGACTCTTTGACCCTGAAGGATGCACACTGCTGCTGCTTCCTTATTGATGTTAAGAGTTCGCATTTCTGCTGCTAAATCTCATCAATTTAATGGTGAGACTAGCTAATCCCCTTGTGAATAGACAAACACACTCTATTTACATTTAACCACCCATCCATAAGGCAAAGTCAGAGTCAATCAATGGACCGCAAAGTCATTTTGAACAGTAACTTTGATGTCACAAGAAGACAATAGAGGGTTCTTGACACAGTGCAAGGAAAATGTGGTACAAAACTGAAAATAATAAAAATGACTAGTCTTATGGAATCTCCAAAATTATATCTCTTAGTTAATTTTCAAGCCTGAAACTGAAATCATTCCATGACAAGTTCAGTCAAACAATAAATAAAACCTATAAGGTGATCAATAGCACCAAGAAGGAATGTACTCTCTAGAACAATCAACCATATGAGATCAAAAGGCAAAATTATACCAGGATTAAATATTAAAAGGCAAAAAGGTATGGGATACAACAATCAGTGGTGATGGTGGTTATTGTTGTTAGGTATCGTGGAGTCTAGTATGACACATAGCATATGAACAACAGATCTGAATTCTGTCCTATCCTGTGCCATCTTCACACTTCCTGACACACTAGAGCCCATTCTGGCAGTCACCATATCAATCCACCTGGTCAAGGGTCTTCTCCTTCACTGCTACCTTTCTGAGCATCATGTCCCTCTCCAAGGAATAGCCCCTCCTAGCAACATGCCCAAAGCATGTGAAATTATGCCTTGTCATCTTTGTCTCCAAAGAGCACTCTGGCTGCATCCTCTCCAAGATATATTTGTTTATTCTCTTGGCAGTCCATGGAATGTTCAACACTCCTCTCCAGCATCACAGCTCAAAGGCATCAATTCTTCTTCCGTCATCCTTATTCAATGTCCAGCTCTTAGATGCATAGCAAGTGATCAGAAAGACCAAGGCCTGAATCAGATGTACCTTAGTCCTCAAACAGACATCATTATTTCTCAACAATTTGAAGAGGGCTCGAACTACAAAATTTCTTAATGAAATACATGTCCTGATTTCCTGACTGCCAGTACCAAGATTATTAATTGCAGATCCAAGTAAGATTAAGTTTTTGACAGTTTCAATCTTTTCTCCATCTATCATTATGTTCCCTTTATGTCCAGTGGTAAGAATGTTTGTTTTCTTGACATTGAGATACAATCTATATTGAAGGCTGTATTCTTTGTACTTCTGCAATAAGTGCTTCAAGTCCTCCTCTCTTTCAGCAAGTAAGGAAAGCATTTGTCTGTCAATTTGCTGACTGAGATAACTTATGAGTTTCTGTGACACTGAAAGCTATATCACTGGTGTGTCAAATGACAAAGGGTTATCCATGGTGGACAAGTTTTAGTAGAGCTCTAGATTAAGACAGTCTAAGAAGCAAGATTGGCCATTCCTTTCTTAAATAATAGGGCTCGGAAAACCCATGAACAATAGAGGAGTGGAGATAGTTATAGTAGTAGTAATAGAGCCCAGATTGGAAGTCAACCAAAAATGAGGAAAAATAATGGCAAACATCATTTGACAATTAGAACATGGAAAGTACACCCAAGAAGAGACCATAACTGACACACAAGCAGATATATGCACACCCATGTTTATTGCAGCTTTGTTCACAATAGCAAGGAGATGGAAACAACCCAAGTGCCCATCAACAAACGAATGGCTGGAGAAGCTGTGGTATATTCGCACAATGGAATACTATGCTGCATTAAAAAACAAGGAACTCATGCAATATTACTAAAATGGTTGACTCTGGAGAACATTATGCTGAGTGAAATGTCCCAGTCACAAAGGGACAAATATTGCATGGTGCCACTGTTTAGAATGGGACTGTCCTTGGGGTTGGGGAGAGACTGAGTAAGATGGGTTCAATAATGTATACTGCACTGAAACAGAGGAGGGAGAAAACTGTTTAAAAGAGATATGTGATTAGGTATTTCTGTCATGACAGGAGTCTAGAGCAATGGCTACATGGTGGAGTGGACCTGTGGGAGGGTTTGTAAAATAATGAAAGAATCTTTTCCTTTACTTCTCCAAGAGGGTAATGTCTGGTGGGGGGGAGCCTTGGGAGGGGACAAATCTACAACAATGAATGAATGGAAATCCAAAGCCTCTGTAAATTTTCACTGAAATTAATAACAAATATAAATTAAAAAAAAGAATTAAGTTAGAGTAAGGATGGCAATGGAACCACCTTATCTCTCTAACTTGATTTGTGCCACTATTAGAACCTCTACTCAGAATATTATTGCTTTTCCATTTTTTACTTATGCACTTTTAACATGTTAGTTAAATTTGTATCTTCTAGGCTGCAACACTTCCATGATACATCTTCAAGCATATGAACATGTACGGCTAAGCACAATTGATAACAGTGCATCTAAATTCCAAAATCAATCTCCATAATAGTCTATGTGTTTCCTACTGCCAAAGGGGCCCTTTAGAGTAGTGAGAGAAGACATTCACCCTGAAACCCACAGTGTCCCTTTTCAGCAGGAAGTAGCTAAGAGAATATGCCATCCCCTTTTCCTTATGAATCAGGGTGAAGTCTCTCTCAGGGAGGAGTGATAGGGAATGGCAATGGACACACTGACAAAGGAGATTAATCAGAATTGGCTTTGACAGGCACTGTGGCAATTGGACAATTAAAACAGACATTTGGCGGGGGGAAAGAAGAATGAACTGGGGATGAGGGTGGAGAAAACAGTGCAACAATGAATGAATGAAAACCCAAAAATCTCTGTAAATTTTCATTAAAAATAATAAAATTTAATAAAAAAAGAAAAAAAAGAACATGGAAAGTACATAACTTGAAGGTTATAAAACAAGAAAGCTTAAAAAATTAAATGGAACACATGAACATCAACATTCTATGCAATAGTGAGATACACTAGACTTGGCCACCTTGAACCAGATAATCATATGGTATACTATGCTGGTATAGCGCCTGCTGCAGAGTGTCAAGGACTGCAGCCTACAATATGGATTGACGCTCAATATCAAGAAGACAAAGATTCTCACCACTGGACCAATTGGCAGCATCAGGATGGATGGTGAAGAGATTGAGATTGTACACAGCTTTAGTT
>NW_006399848.1:4479617-4481754 GCF_000299155.1 Elephantulus edwardii
GACGGCACGTAACAGCAACAACAACGTACTATGCTGGGAGTAAAAAAACAGAAGAATGGTGTTGTATTCATAGTCAAAAAGTCAATTTCAAGTTCCATCCTGAAATACAATATTGTAAGTGATAGAATATTATCCATACACATACAGGGAAGACCTGTTAATACAACTCTTATGAGCCAAAGAGGAAGAAATTGAAAATTTTTCCCAAATCTCGCCATCTGAAATTGACTGAACATGCAATTAAGATGCATTAATGATAATGGTGACTAGAATGCAAAAGTGGGAAACGGTCAAGAAGGAATAGTAGTTGGGAAATACAGGCTTGGTGATATAATGAGGTTGGAAATAGAATGATCGAATTTTGTATTTACAATGATTTATTCATTGCAAATACCATTTTTAAAAGACAGACACAAATAGCAACTTTACACATGGACCTCAGCTGATGGGCTGCACAGGAATCTAACTGACTACATCTGTGGAAAGTACCATAGTATGTATTTATCAGATTCTTTGCATACTGTCTAATTTCTGTAAGTCTCATGAAGCAGAAATCTGTTTTTGTTAACTGATGTTTCCTTATGTCGAGGGCGGGAAAGTCAAAGAATTGGAAAAGGGCAAGAGAGATTACTGGGTATCCTTTACACAGAATGCTGGTCATTGTCTAGCTAACTATCCAGGGATTGTCTGGATTCTACAGAGGTGTGCATCTTTGTCACTGGTAGGTTCTGTAGAAATAGACATTAATTTGTTAGAAATGGATAGTAATGTCTGTTTTGTCCATAGTAATGCAAATTATTTTTGTGCACATCAATGAAAAATATATCTTGCTCAGTAGATAATATTTATCTCATCATTAAATAATGAGTTAAATATATGGCACATGGGGGTTTTTTTCATAGTGTCATCCTTTTACCTTTCTGAAAATTATCCTCGAGAACTTTTTGAGGTCATTTACTCAGATTTCCAGCCAGACTGAGCTGACAGAGTCATTTAGAAAGTGTATTGCCAGAAAAGTGTGTTTAATGGGCTATTTAAACCTAAGACTTTTTTCTTGGTTTCTGCAGTGAATCCCAAGTGGCCTTAGGCTAACTCTGTTTGTCTAGGATTTTTGTATTCTCTGTATTGATTTTGTGTTTTGTTTTTGTTTCTGGTTTGTGCACATTCAATAAGTTATTCCTTCATTGTTGAAGTAGGTGATTAGAAATTCACTTTAGAATCTAACCTCTTGGTGGACAAATGTAGATTTTGTTGTTGCTGCAGGACAAAAATAATAGTAAATAAAGCTTGTTAGTCTTTTTTAGTTTACTCACCTATTTTTTTAGTAGAAATGTATAAAGAGTTTTTACCCACTAACAGGGAGACGGAGTCATTGTGGCATCGTCGGTAGCAGGTTACACCATTAAAAGGCTGCACATATCTGGTGGTTTGAGCCCTTCACTGACTCCACAAGAGAATGTCAAGCAGCCTCCTCCCACTGAGAAAGATGAGCAGCCTCAGAAGCAGATGAAGGGTCACTATAAGTAGGAGCAGAGTCAAAGTTAGTGAGTTTGAGTTGTTTCTGTGAAAAGCTCTTTAAGATCTGGGTCAAAGATCTTTTGTACCTCTGTGTATGCGAGTGAGTGGTGCGCTTCCCACAGTTGTCTGTGTGTCTATAATTGAAAAATGTTTTAATCTTTCATTGTGTACATACAAAATGTTTTTCTATCTCCAGACAGCACGAATAATTTATAGTCTCTTAAAGAAGCTTTATTCTTGTTGATTTATAGCTAGCTACCATATCCCTAATATTCCCTAAGTCATGAAGCAATAAACTGAACTCCTAAGAATTTAAATGCTAGGCAGTTTAAGAAGAAAATATTTTGATGAAACAGCTTGTTCAGAAATGTTTTAAGACTCCAATATTACATAAGTCATATGTTTGCTGTTGTTGTTATTGCTTATAGTCAGAACCTACTCATAGCTGACTCTCCAGTAAGTTTTCAGAGGCTATAAATCACACAGGAGGGAGATTATCCATCTGTCTCCAACAGAGCAACTGGTGGATTAGAATCACATGCCTTTGGGTTGGCAGCACAGCTCCTTAACACCAGGTCACCAGGGGTCCCTAGATCATTAATTATTTGGTTTAACAAAT
>NW_006399848.1:4482864-4510165 GCF_000299155.1 Elephantulus edwardii
AGAAGGTTTTGGATGTGTGTAGGGATTGGATTCTTAGAAGGTCCCATTCATCTATTTTATCTTCTCCTGGTTGTAGATAACAAATCTAGTTTTATGGTGTCTTATCTCTAATTTATCAGAGATTAGTATAAGACAAATGTATGCTTTATTCTTTCTAAAACACTGTTTCTTCATTAAGAAAATAGTTAAATTAATCTCTAAATATTACTCTTTCACAATATTTAACATTATTTAAAAAAAGATTTGTTAAACAAATTTGAGTCATTATTCTGATAAATTTATATTTATTTAAGCAGTAGTCATGAAGATAGTGTGTCTGCTTAAATATAATTTGCAAGCTATTCATTGTTAAGTTCCATTGAGTCACTGCAACTCATAGCAACCCTGTGAACAATGGATCTGAACCCTGTCCTAGCCTGTGCCATCCCATTTCTAACACATACTTACGTCCATTGTTACAGTGACTGTGTCAATCCGTCACACTGAGGATCTTCCTCTCTTTCTCTGATCCTCCACCTTTCTAATCATGAAGTCCTTCTCCAAAAGCTGGTCCCTCCTAACAACATGCCCAGGAATGAGAGATGAAGTTTCACCATCCTTGCCTCCAAGGAGCACCCTGGTTTCGCTTTTTCTCCAGAACAGACCTATTTGTCCCTTGGCAGTTCATCAGGTATTCGACACCCCAAATCAAAAATATCAAGATCTTTAGGTAACTTATGCTGAGTGAAATATCTCAGTCACAAAAGGACAAATATTGCATAGTGCCACTGTTGTAAAATGGGACTGATATTGGGGTTGGGGGGAAGACTGAGAAAGATGATATAAATTATGTATATGGCATTGAAACAGATGAGGGAGAGAACTGTTTAGAAGGAACATATGATTAGGTATTATTGTCATGACTGGAGTCCAGAATGAAGGCTGCATAATGGAGTGGACTTGGTGGGGGGAGAGGGGGACCGGAGAGATTGTATAACAATGAAAGAATTTTTCTTTTACTTTTCAAAAAGAAGAATGAATTGTGTGGGAGGTGGGGCAGGGAGAAAAGTGCAACAGTGAATGAATGGTAATCCAAAGTCTCTGTAAACTTTCATTAAAATTAATAAAAAAAGGATAATTTTCTTAAACCTCAAATCTATATTAAACTGAGCTAATAGGTAACTCTCAGGAATCTACATTAATTTCTAAGTCAAATAGGATTTTTTTTTTCAAATAAGACTTTGAAACATTGAATCCTAAGTATAATTTAAACTTTGTATACTTTTGAGTCTTATCTTGAATAAACTATAAAATAGTTATGTCATTGGATCATATTAATAAGCATGTTTAGTTTTATAAACTCTAAGGTGTATGAGTGAAGAAAGTGGAACATATACATGGTCAGCTAAAAATGTTTATATACAATAGTTTTCCATTATCTCTCTCTCAAATTTCTCTGTATAGTTTAACGATTTCGGTGAAGATTATAGTCTTATGAAGGAGCTCTGGTGGCCTAACAGTAAGAACAGGCACTGAAATCCCAAAGGCATGAGGTTCAAATCCACCAGCTATTCCAAGATGGATAGCCTCCTCTCATTTGGTTTATTGTCTCTGAAAAACCACCAGAGGGTTTTAACTCAATGGTTAACAACAAGAATCTTATGATTGAATGAGACTACACTAGGCCATTGTGATACATGTCTACAATAGGATTGTGTTTCCATTTTTTAAAGAGAAAAGAACAATTTTGCCCAAAGTATCAGTTTGTTTCCGAATATAAAAGAGAGTAGTAAAAAATCAAAGTGAAAAGGGTGCATTTTATTTGCTCACTTCCTTATTTTTCTATTTAACTGTCATTGTTATTATGTGCCATCGAGTCATTTGTGACCCATAGCATCCCTATATACAGCAGCTCTGAAACCCTTTCCTGTCCGAGCCAGACTCACTAGTTCTGATACACCCAACCACCATTGCCCTAGTTAATGTATCAATCCATCTTGTATCAATCCATCTCATCTGGGGTCTTCCTTTCCTGTGCTGTCCCTCCACCCTTCTGAGCATGATATCCTTCTCCAAGGACCAGACTCTCCTGGCTGCATACCCAAAGTATGTTGAGATGGAGCTTCAAAATCCTAACCTCCAAGGAGAAACTTAGTTTCACCCTCTCCAAGACAGATCTATTTGTTTTCTAGGCAGTCCATGGTATGTTCAATACTTTTCTCCAGTATCACAACTCAAAGGCATAGAGTCTTCTTCGACTTGTCTACTATTTGAAAATTATTCTTAACTTTTATATAGTCTACCTTCATAGCAGATAGTCTGTGTTTTGCCAGAATAATTTCTTGTACTTAATGTTGATTCATATACTGGGTATGTGTAATAAGCAAAAACAAGCAACCAGAAAACCTACTAACAAAGGGGGGTTTTATTTATGAATTAGTGTGATGCGATGGCACATAACAACAACAAATTTCTCTTGCTTCTTTTTATACTATTTTAAAATACATTTTATTGTTACTTTGATTTAATAGAAATCAAGTATTGTTTCTCAAGCACTTGTGATCCTATCTATAAAAATAGATACCTTGACAGTACTTCATTTTGCCTTCTCAAAATCAGATCCTATATTAAGAAGCAGCGAAGTAATGAAGATAAAACGTTCAGGCTATCTATTACAAATATAAGTAACTTTAACATTCCCAGAGGATACCTGGAAAGTCACCAAAAATTTTTGTTCTTTCAACTAATAAAAAGACTAATGCTATAAATAGTTAGCTTTGTTTGATATGTTTCATGTTCTCAATTAAAGCCATTACAAGAAGAAATGCATAGACCGGATTGTCAAATCAGAGACTTCCACTGTTACCTAGATGAATTTAGTATAGATAAAGTACTGCTCCTCTAAATACTTGTGAAATTTTATGGAAATGCCTAGTGGATTTGTCTTAAGACTTTACTGTCTATGATTTGTTTGTAATCTCAGGAGAAAAATTGGTCAAATTTTTATGAAATAATATTTTCTATGCTCCAATCAATAGTCTCTAGGTAGGATAAATGTCATTAAAAACATAGGAAAGAGGGAGAAGGCCTAAATGGCTGAAACTTGCTCTTCAATATATACAAGCCAAAACGAAGAGAAGAAAAGATTAAGAACAAGAGCTGAATTGAATATTTCAAAGAAGGCAAAGCAAGTATTCTTTTTAAAAAAAAGTGCAAATAAAGACCTGGAAATTGCAAAGCAAAAGAGAAGAACATACTTAGCATTTATCAAGTTGAAAGAACTGAAGAACAAATGTGAGCCTTGAAGTACAGTACTGAAGGATTCTGTGGGCAAAATATTGAATGATGCAGGAAATATAGAAAGAGGACCCTTTACAGAAATAATTGGCTAACACTGAACCATTTCAGAAAGTGGCATATGATCAAGAACCAAAAAATGAAAGAAAAAAGTCCAACAATGAATGAATGAAAATCAAAAATCTCTGTAAATGTTCATTAAAAGTAATAAAATAAAATTTTTTAAAAAGAACAAAAAACATCAAGAAAGAAGACCAAACTACACTGACAGCACTGATAAAAAAGAAGGCACCAAGAACTGATGGGATATCAACTGAGGTTTTTCAACAGATGTAGTCTAAGATGCACTTCCTAGTTTATGTCAAGAATTTTGGAAAATAACTATCTGGTCAGTTGACTGAAAGAGATATTTATTCTCATAAAGAGAGAGAGAGAGAGAGAAAGTAGAAGTTATGGAACCACAATTTTCTAGGAGTCATAGTTGACTCAACAGCACTAACAGCAACAAGTGGCACAATTTGCACTCAACAACTGGCCTGAAAGTCAACAGTCTGAACCAACCCATCAGGACTATGAAGAAATGCCTGGAAATCTATTTCTGTTAAAATTATAGCCAAAAAAAATCCGTGTAACACATGTTGTCTCCATGAGTGGGACAAGTTGATGGCTATATTCTCCTCCATCTCAATATTATCTGTTATACTGGAATAAATCAATCACAGCTAATCCGTTTTTTTTCTGCATTTTCACTTGCGTTATTTGATGAAAGCTTTTCTTTAAGTTCCAGCCTCAAAGATCTCTTATAAAGATAAGTTATTTAAATTATTTCTAAGAGTAGATTCCTGGGCACAGAGTTACAGACTGACATCTCTTAAGGTACTAATGATATGACACCAAACTTCTAGGATTCTTAGTCAAAAGGCTGATAACTTCATTAAAACATTCCATTGATCCAGGATCCAAAGAGAAAAAGAGTTAATGATAAGACTGAATGAATAATGAGGAAAGTCGAATTAGGGTTATTTGTAACATTATTAATGTTATTGATGCTCTATTTATAATGTACAAAGGGAAACAAGGGTAAGGGACAGAACAAGGGAATATTGTGTAGTTTAAAACTGGGAAAAGTGTGCATCAGAATTGTATCCTTTCACCACGTGTATTCAGTTTGTATGCTTATCCAATAATTGGAGAAAGTGGACAATATGAAGAAGACTTTGATATGTGAATTGGAGAAAGACTAACATATACATGAATAATGCAGCTTGCTGTCTGAGAGCAAAGAGTACTTGAAGTACTTAGGGTGAAGCTTAAAGACATACCTTTCAGTTTGAATCATGCCTCAACATTAAGAAAACAAAAATCCTCACAGCTAGAGCAATAAACACTAGGATAAACACACAGTGAAAAGGTTGAAATTACCAATAATTTCTTGCTATTGGGTCCACAATCAAGCTAAGGGACACAGCAGTCAAGCAATCAAATGATGTATTGCATTAGACAAATCTACTATAAGGACCTCTTTGCAATTTTGAGTATCAAGATATCACTTTGAGGACTAAGGTGTGACTAACTCAAGTCATAATACTTTTCCGTTTCCTCATTTCCATTTGAAATCTAGAATATAGGGAAGGTAAAAGAAGAATTAATGCTTTTGAATTATGATCTTGGCGAAGAATATTACCTAATCCATGGACTTCCAGATGAAGAACAAATCTATCTTGGAAAAAGCAGAGTCCAAATGCTCCTTAGACAAAAGGATGACAAGATTTTCTTTCAGATATTTTGGACATGTTATCAAAAAGAACCAGTCCCTGTAGAAGAACATCATGGTTGGTCAAGTAGAAGATCATTGAAAAAGAGGAAGACCCTCAATGCGGTGGACTAACACAGAGTCTACAATGGGTTGAAGGGTAACAAGGAGTGGAAGGATGGCATAGAACAAGCACTCTTTTTTTCTGTTGTCCTTAAGATCAGTATGAATCACAGACAACCCAACTGCAACTAACAACAAGCAGTACTGCCACCCAATCATTTAAATTATCTGAATATTAGTCTCTTACCTATTAGTAAATGGTAATCTTTTAAGGTCTTTAATGAATTCATTAGTCTTGAATGAATTGAATTAGTAGCAGTATATTGCCCAGCTACAAACTTTAATACATACACATGATTTCCTGTGCTATTTATAGTTCCATAAACTAAAAGGTAGAGGGGGGGTTTGATGGTTTTTTAAATATTTTCTTTTATACTGTTTTATTTACAAAGTTCGAATACATTGTTTTTCACACTGGATCTTTCCCATTTCCTTCCCCCACCATCAAACTGTGTGACCCTATGCTTGCCCACCCCCCACTCTTGTGCTTTCATCCTCCCCACCTTGGCATTTCTGACCTGAGGGAGATCCTAGCCAGACCAAACAGCCTCTTTGGCTCTTTCTCTGAAAGATCTGAATAAAACGGTTTGATCTCAAAAAAAAAAATTTTTTTTTCCGCTTTCTCTGTTCCCTTTGCAAAAGATAAATGTTTTGGAGAATGTTTCAAGAATCAATTGTCCCTCATTTTAAATATTTAATAGTTATCTTTTTTTCCCCAGCTCATTTTCAAGCACACCAGTGAGTCATAGCCAACCTATTACCTCTCTAAATTCTTAAAGTCTGGTCTCCAAATCAACACCAGGAGCATCAGCTGAGACCTTTTCAGAAATGCAAATTCCCTGCCCCAGACCATTCCTGCTGAGACAGAAAATCTGGGGTGGGGTTTCAGCAATCTGTTTTTAACAAGATCTCCAAGTGACCCTGCTACACACATAAGTACACTGATTATACACTGGTTTTTGAAGTTCTTAAATAACAAATAACACTTTCTAATGAATAAAATACTTTTTCAAAGATCTTAACACTTCAGTGAATTGGAGACACATGATTCTGCTGCTGCTGTTGTTAAGTACCATTGAGTCAGTTCAAATTTCATAAACTAAAAGGTAAAGGGATTCAATTCACAACAAAAGGAACCACTGCCCTGCCCTGTCCTATCCTCACAATTGCTGTTGTACTTGAGTCTATTGCAATCACTGTGTCAGTCTTTCTTGGAGGGTGAGAAGTCTAACTGATTGCTTCTCTGCTCATAAACATGGTTCAAGACAATATAGTAGCAACAGAATGCCCTTTCATAAGCAGGAAATTAATATTTAACATGGAAAGGTGTAAGGCAAATGGAATTGAGAAGGAAAAAAAAAATTTAATTCTTGGAAAACCTTTCCAAAGGACCTTAACATTCACTTTCCCACTTTCCAAATCCTATTTCCTTCAACACTTTTGTAATATGCTCTTTGTTAAATCCAGTCTTTCCTAGAAGATAAATTAAATTTTCTACTTAGGTTTCAGGAGGGCAGCCCTTGACCTTTCCTACTCCATCATATTATAAAATTTAAAGTTAAATAGCCTAATGGGGAAGAGTAGAATTTTATAGTTAATAATTAAATTCATCAAGATGTTCGATTGAAACTCAGCAGGACATTAGGTAGGAAAAGGGGGAGAAGAACTGTTCTCATATTAAATTATCATCCGTATTATAAAGTAACTATAAAATGAAAGTTTTACAATTCAAATAGCATCTTTTTTTATCCTTTCATAACCACAAAAATGAGAAACTTGTCCTTTTGTTGTGAATAATTTCCAAGTGAAAAAGTCATGCTAGGGGTGAGAACAGCACAGCTCTAAAAGATCTTCAAAGAGAAGATTGATTCATCTTTTGACATTTTGGTTCTTGTGTATTTATTAAAAATTATACCATTTTAGTAGAATAGGTTTAACAAATGTCAACTGCAAGCATTTTCACTTTTTTTTTTTTTTAAATCTTCATCAGCTGATTCCTTATTCAAGCCTGCAGGCCAGGAGACGCCCGGGGAGTGAACACTTAGGACTCACTTATTTCCACTGGACTTTCGCCAAGAAGTTGAACATCCCAGTATCTGCTGAAAAGTTCTCTTCCTGTTCCACTCCTCTTTATCACATGTGCTCTTTTCCTCACAAACGGAAGTTACTGATTTCTATTTTTCATTTTTGCTACCCTACACGTGGGGGCACCGTGAGTCAGACTCAACAACAGGTTCCGTTTAATTAGCATTCTTAGATTTTTACAATATTTGCTTTCTTGGTGGGGGGGGATGTCTTCTAAATTTTATAAAGTTCTTTACCAAGATCCTTTAAATTAGCCACAGATCTCTAAATCATTTACTCTCCTAGATTCATCGTGGCTTCCTTGTCTGCTGCAAGTGTCCATTGGAACCCGTAAGAGGTGCTCCAGAAGACAGGACTTCAGAAAAGTCACAGCCTTAAAGCCCTATGCAGCAGTTCTCCTCTACATATGACGTGAGTAGAAATAGATTAATAATTAGTGAGCAGGAATAATGCTTGGCAACTAATAACAACAACAAATGCTTTGTAGGATGTGGCAGTCTGTAAAAGGCTTAATTCAATGCGAATGTGAAATAGTGTTTCTATCTTGGTCACTTATATGCAACATGCTATTGTTATCAAATCTCAAACAGGGATTTTTTTTTCACACTTATAAAAGCCACATTTTTTTCATTACTTTGTTTTTCATCTATGTTTTCTACCATTTTCTCTGCAGTTTGCCACTTCAACCAAGCAAATAATTTTAAATTGCTGAATATAATTTTTTTAATGTTATAGGTTATCAGACTAAACATAAAAAAAAAATGGTACCCTTAGTTTGGAAGTTTTGCTAAGAAGTTTTAATTTGCATAACAACAGGCAAACAAAAAATATAGTGATGTTGAAATCAGAGGTTCTGGGGTTCTGTTAATATCATGGTATATAGCGAACCCAAAAATAAGTCATATCACCAGCACCCTGCAGAACCAATTCAGTTATTCTGACTAGCAGGCAAATGTCCCATTTCTTACTCAGCTCTCAGAAGCTGCATTGTAAGATAAATCTGGAAAAACATATATAAACTATCCTGATTCTCAAGCTAGAAAGAATCCTTTCTACATCAAAAATGTAAGAAAAGTTGTTACATTGTTAGGGTAATTGTACTGTAACAACTCAATTTAAATCATAGAAACTATTTTTCATCACTATTTTAAAAATCAACTTTTTACTTAAAAAAATTCATACAAAATCCCTCCATTCTAAATTAGCACAGACCTGTGGTTTACAGATAGATATTTTTTTTAATTTAAAATTTAACTGGGAGCTCTGGTGGCCTACTCTGTAAGATCACCTTGCACAGCTAGCAGAAACGCTGTAGGCCTCTAGTGGTTCAAACCCACTAGCTCTTATAAAGGAAAAAGATAGGCAGTTTCCTCCTGTTAAGATGTACAGCTTCAGGTCTGATGAGATGTCATTAATCATATTAATCAATTATAATTATTATTATAAAATAAAATGTATATGACTAAGTTAATGTAAACCATTATGATTTGTGAATTTTAAAACAAATGAAAAAGATACTTAAAAATATTTACAGCCTCAGAAATCTGATGGTTGGTCACTGTGAGTAGGAACTGATTCAAGAACAGTGAGTTTGGGTTCATACAATGGTGTCTTGCGCGTTGCCATGGTCCTAAAGCTATCCCACTGGTATTTCAAATACCTACAGTGTTGCTCATAGTGGGCAGATTAAGACACATGAAGAAAGCAGGCCTGGAGATCTACTTGCAAAAATTAGCCAAATAAAATCCTATGAATCACAGCAGATTATTATTTGATATAATGCAGGGCAATGAATCTACCAGATTGGAAAAGTCACTGTCATCAAGTCAAGTCCAACTCTTAGCAATCTTCTATGAGGTTTCTGAAGCTACTAATCTTTATGGGAGGAGACTGCTCATCCTACAGAGCATCTGGTGGATTCAAATTGTAGAACTTTCAGTTAGCAGGCAACACACCACCACCAGGATTCCTTAGTCAACCTTAGGACCCAGTTCAGATGCCTTCTCTGATCTTCCTGGATAGAATTAATAATTTTAATTCTCTAAGATCCCATAACACTATGGGTTCATATCTCTTTTCTAGGCTTTATTTGCCTCATGAAATTCTCTTTTTGAAACTTGGCTGTACATATATGGTTTAAGTATATTGTTATTTAAGTATAATGTTACTATTGTGGTTGCACATAGTTTTATAGCATAATCATAATTTGCCTCCAAAACTAGGTTAAAATTCTTAAGTCTTCCATTAAATTCAATAGAATATTTTACATTGTATTATAAAGCTGGCATACAGATATATTTCCCTTCAAACTAAATGATGTCCCAGAGTGGAGGCAGATAATTCAAAGCTACTCTAAGAAAGAGGACATTGAGTTCATTCCCTATATTCTTTTTTCCCTCCATCTAGACCACACTTAATAGACTAAGTCTCCTAAGTGGAGAAGATAAGGCAACTCATTTGACCCTTTGACATCAAAATGCCTTGGAGAAAGGCCCATTTATACTTTAAGAATTTCCAAGGGAAAGGTCATTCTTATTAGTACAAAGTGTGGGCGTTTCCAAATACTCAGAGTGAGGATTATAGTGCCTCTAAACACTGCATTCAAATACGTGCATCATTCAGATTCAAAGAACATTAAGAATGAGTCTTTCTCATCAGGAGGATTTTCTCTCCACTAAGTTTACTTGCATGGGCACACTGTTAGGAAGTGAATCGACCAATAATGCATGCTTTAAAATGATCTATACAAGGAATCCTCTATTTCTCATTTATTGCCTTCATTGTCTTAAGTCCCATTTCATAAGGAAAATATTTTCTAATAAAGTAGAGTTAAAACTTTGATGAGATGGATCAAACCCAAGAGTTCATTAAACTAAAGCCTTCCAACAGGCACCTCCAGGCTGGGAACCGTATCAATCCTAGAACTTCTTGAAGAGTCTCCCTCTTTTACTTCCAATTCTTAACCTTAATACTTGAACTTCAACAAGTTGCATAGTCCATAGGAATTTCTCAATTTTACCCTTGAAGACCCTCAATTGTGGCTGTATCTTATTTTATCCAAATATGTATCAGATACAGTAAAATTAAACCACATTTTACTCCAGTGGGTGCCAATTTTGTGGTTTCTGCATAAGGAATAACAAAGAAAACCTCAAAATATTAGAATTTTGTAAATAAACTAGCATAATTTTAAAAAAACCCTCTTAAACATGAGATTTCCTTTCTACTTCCTTCAAACCTTGGTGGCATAATCCCTAGAGAGTTGCGTGGCTAACCCAAAGACTACACTTCTCTACTAGTGATTCTAAGGGAGAAAGATGAGCAACCCCTCTTGTGTCATTTACAGCCTCAGAAACCCAATGGAGGGTCAGCTATGAGTCAGCTCCTACTCCACAGTAATGAGTGAGTGTCTTAATTCTATATATTGAGCTCATTAAAAGCAGTAATATCAAGGGTGAAAGGCAGTCCTTTCCAACATGGTCCTGGCCCTATGGCCGGCAAAGAAGGATGCTGAGAAGAAGAAAAGCCATTCTGCCATCAAGGAAGTGAAGACCAGAGAGTGCACCATCAACATTCACAAACACAACCATGGAGTGGGCTTTGAGAAGTATGTCCCTCAGACACTCAAGAAGATCTCAAAATTTGCCATGAAGGAGAGGGGTACACTAGATGTTCACATTGATATCAGTCTCAACAAAGCTATCTGGGCCAAACGGATGAAGAATAATGCATCTGTGGACAGTTGTCCAGAAATATAATGAGGATGAAGATTTCCAAACTATATACCTGTCACCAATTTCAACAATATACAGTCCATGTGGATGAAAACTAATAAATGATTATTAAATAAAGGTGCTGTTATGTGCCTTCAAGTCACCTTTAACTCATAGCAACCCTATGCACAAGAGCTCTGAACTCTGTCCTATCTTGAGCCAATTTGTCTCTGACACACTTACGCCTATTACACCAGTTACTCTGTCAATCCATCTCATCCAGGTTCTTCCTCTCCTGAACTTCCCCTGTCCTCCACCCTTCCAAATATGATGTCCTTCTCCAAGGACTGGTCCCTCCTGGCAACATGCCCAAAGTATGTGAGATGAAGCTTCACAATCCTAGTCTCCAAGGAAAAACTTGGTTTCACCCTCTCCAGGAAAATCTGTTTGTTCTCTTGACAGTCTATGGTATGTTCAATACTCTTCTCTAGCACCACAACTCAAAGACTTCTTCTGCTGTCATCCTTAGCCATTGTCCAGCTCTCTGATGCATAATAAGTCATTGCAAAGACCACGGCCTGGCTCAGACACAGCTTAACCTCTAGATTGACATCGTTTCTCTTCCACACTTTGGAGAGATCTCTGATTGCAGATTTTCCTAATGAAATTTGTGTTTTGACTTCCTGATCAAAATATAATTCTGAAACAGTATATTTTAAAGGAGTTAAGGATAAAGCATTTCATATTGCAATCTTTGCTCTCCTCTTTGCTAGAGACTCAGGGAAAATAGTTTGAACCATGCACTTATTGCTCATGGTGGTGGTTTGTTTTGTACCATTGAGTCAGAAACTACTCACAGCTGACCCTCCTGGGAGTTTTCAGAGGCTATAATTTGCTTGGGAAGAGATTGTCCACTTGTTTCCCAGAGAACAGCTGGTAGATTCGTGCTGCCTGCCTTCAGGTTGGCAGTGAAATGCCCTACTATTAAGATTTATTAAGCATTGTTGTAAATTGTTATGTAAATTTGTTCATTTAATCCTCACAGAAAAAATATTATCAGTTATTCCCATTTTACAGATGACAATGAGGCTTACAAGGTTAGTTAACTTATACAAACTAAATTGCTAGTGAGGCACAGATATGGTGAGGAGTTCTAGTAGCCTAGTGGCAAAGGGTTGCACTGTTAACTCAAAGACTGGTGGTTTTAATCCACCAGTTGCTCCAAAGGAGAAAGAAGGGTAATCTCCATCCATGCTGTTTACAACCTCTAGAGGGTAAGCTATGAGTTTGTCCCAATTCAAGGGCACATAACAACAACAACAGCAGATAGAGTATTTAAGTGGGGCTGTAGAATATATGCTTTCAACCACTATACTACACAACCTCTTTTAAAAGTGTAAGAAAATTTTAATTAACATTATGGAACAAAATGTGCGTGACTGATTGACTAAAATTAAAAAAAAAAACCCACAATATTCTTTATAAACTTTCACACATATCACAATAAAATTTCTAAAAGAAAAAAAAATTGCCTGAAAAATGTAGCCTGAAATCCCAGCATGGAAAGATGACTCAATGGATATTTGTTATGGATCCTTTAAAACACCTCTTTATAAATATTGCCACTTCCAAATGACTTTAATAACTTTTTAACTCACTTTCTTGGAATCGCAGTGAAACTGGGTCTTTTTCTAAGTGTTTCCATGTCTGTGAGGTTGTCTGACCTCTCACCTGTGTTTAGGCTTAAAGCCCCAAAACAACCACAGCATCACCACTGCTGGAATCCGTTGGTGTAAGTAGTCACCAAACATGCCCAAACTCATCATTGTTGGGGGAGGAGGGGATATATGGGGGAGGCGGAACCAACTAATAGCTGACCAGCGAGTTTTCAGAGGCAGCAAATCACCTCTGGTAGTTTTGAACCATGCCTTTGAACAAACTACAGAGCACTTTCTTACCACTAGGCTACCAGAGCTCTCTAAACTCACTGCAGTAAAGCCAAAATTAACCCATAAGTGACCTACTATTGAGTTTCCAGGACAATCACACAAGGGTTTGCCCTTCTATTTCCCTCAAAGCTACTAATGGATTTGAATTGCTAGAAAGGCAAGGTCTTGGGGTTAATAGCACCTCCTCCATGGACTATGTCACCAGAGCTTCCCATGAACACATAATGTTGTTGTTGTGTACCATAGAATCAGAACCAACCCATAATTGACCCTCCAGCAGGTTTTCAGAGGCAATTAATCTCACGGGAGGAGATTGCCAATCCTCCCTCATGTAGCTGGTGGCCTTGAACCACACACCTTCAGAATTGCAGTGCAGCTTCTTGCCACTAGGCCACCAGAGTTCCCTACATAAATATACTACAACTTTTAAATAAATCTAATTTTTTAACAAGTGTTATTCTTTTAGTCTTTAATTTTTTATTTTAGTTTTCGTTGTTGCTGAGTCTTTAATTACAATTTCTTTTCTTTTGTTTGCCTCCTCTAGCAAATACCCCCTTTCTCTAGCTAGGTAACTAAAGTTAATAAACTGGTATGCATCCACTTTACAGTTATACAATCATTTGCACACACATACATCTTTACTTTCTCATTTACTAGTGCAATGGCAATAAATCCAAATTGCATGGAAGAGTGCCAATAGTTTGTATTAAAGAAATATTCTTTGTGTTGTGTTTAAATTTATTTGCCCATTCTCTCTAAAAACAGAAAGAAAACGATGAAAATGAGAAGACTAATGGGAAAAATGGAGTTCCGGTGACCTGGTGTGTAAGGAGTTGGGCTGCCAGGCCACAGGCAGTCAGTTCAAATCCACCAGCTGTTCTTCAGTAGAAAGATGAACAAGGACATGCAATTGAAAACCTCTGAAAACCCACTAGACAATCAGCTATGAGTTGGTTCCAATTTAATGGCAGATAAGAACAAATAGGGAGGGGAGGAAATGATAGACCAAGCATAGGCATCTCCTGCTCTTTCCTGAAGGTTGGGAAAACGGCTTCCCAAGTAAACCCTCAATGACAAGGATAATGGGAGCAAGCACAACAGTAAGTAGATTTTGAAGGAGGAAAGCGGATGGATGCTTGCCAACTTAGGTACCAAGCCTGAGAAGACCAGATTCTAAGTAAACAGTTTAGGAAAGCAAAGAGCAAATCCATTTACATTGTAAAAACTCAAAGGAATCAGGAATTGGGGCCATCCTGTATTTCTAGAAGGGTTTAGTGGAAGGGTAGATTAAAGCGTATGGTTGAAAGCATGTTTAAGAAATCCTAAATCAACCCTGTCAAAAGAGGCAGGAAACTACCCTACACCCACTCTGGCTGGGAACAGTCTCTGAAAAGAGTAGAACAAAGCATGCAGTAGCCTTCACTATTTGTTCACCAAAACTAATTTACTTTGCCTTCTGGGAACACAGCTAGACTACATTCGCCCTTCTTCCTTGCAGTGAAGTGTGTGGCCAATGAGCCAGAATTCTAGCCACTGAAAAATGGAAGAGAGTAGTGTGTTAAAACTTCTCATAGGTAAACCTCTCATTTTTCCCCTTTAGCATGAATTTAGTGGCTATAATTTGCAGAGCCTGGCTTCCTAAATAACTACACAGCAGAGTCCTGTTAAACGTGGGGTGAGCAAGGTACAAATTTTTACTGTTAAGCCAGTATGATTCAGAAATAAGCATGTTGGAACAGCTACTGTCTCTAATTCTAATTTATACAGAACCTATTATCTTAAAGTAAGGGAGCTCTGGTAGCAAAGTCCACAGGGAGTTGGATTGCTAACCCCAATGCTGTGCCTTTCTCTTCGAATCTACCAACAGTTCCTTGGGAGAAAGATGAAACACTTTTCTTCTATGCAATTTACAGCCTCAGAAACCTGCTGGAAGGTCAATTATGATTCTGTTCTGACTCGATGGCAATGAATGAGTGAGTACACAAATTACCCTACAGGAGAGGATTATTATAACCAATCCCCGTTGTAACTACAGGTTAAAAAAAAATGTTAACACTGCTGTTTGTGATAACAGAACACTCACTGCCTAGAATCTGTAGCTCTAGGGACAGTAGTTGGAAAGTATTTGAGAGATGTCATGTGTTGGCTACTCTAACCTTCTCCAAGAAAGAAATTACTCAGTAATGTACAGACTGAAGTACAAACTATAGCAGAAAGAAACTGAAAAAGTCCTAAGTCCACATGCCTCATAAAAAGTCTTTCCTACCCTTCTTCCTCTGGTGGCTGAGTGGATAGCAAGTTAGTTACACCACCAACCCAAAAGCAGATGGCTGGAATCCACCAGTTGCTTCACTAGAGAAAAACGGACACTCTCCTTCCATGTGATTCACAGACTCTGAAAACCTGCTGGAAGGTCAATTCCAACCCAACGGCAATGAGGAAGAGGAACTATTTTTAAAGCTTTGAACAATAAAGACCAGTAAGAGTTTTTACTTCAATGAAGTGACTCAGTCATGTGGCAAATATCAGAATACGGACAGCACTTTCTCAACAAAGACTTACATAAGCCATTCTTAAGTTGGGATGTAGGCAAGAATAGGGAACATTTAAGGAATATAACTAAGAAAAAAGATATGAGAATGGTTAACTGAATGTGTAACTAACTGAAAGCAAATAGATCAAACCTATTAAATTTGAGTGGAATTATACAGGGGGAAAAATGCAACACTGATTTTTGAAGCCTGGTGTGTCAAGGACTTAAATGTGCAAATTAAAACCATAAAGTTCTTAGAAGACAAATCAGAAGCAAAGCTGCCAGGCCAAGTTTTATCAATGGTATGTTTTATGCTACAAATAGCAAAATACGAATAAATCAATTGACATCATAAAAATAAAACTTTTGTTCATCAAAAGACTTTACCCAAAAAAAGTGAAAAGATATTAACTAAGAGAATCTTGTCAGAAACTTATTTCTGAAAAGAATCTAATAACCAAGATCAAAGTGAACTCATTGCTTTGAGTTGAAACTCATAGCTGACTCTCTAGTTGGTTTTCAGAGTTTGGAAATGGCATGAGATTTCTCATTCCTCTCCCTTAGTGGCACCACTGGTAGATTCAAACTGCACACCTTTGGATTGGCAAGCTCCTTTGGGCAGCGCAACTCCCTACCCACTAGGCTACCAGAGCTCCCTAATAATTACATTTTATACACACACACACACACACACACACACACACACACACACACACACTACTGAACAAATAACCTGACCATAAAATGTGCAAAAAACTTGGATATTTCACCAAAGAGGACTTTGTCACCAAGCACATGCTCGGTATCCTTAGCCATCAGAGATGTAAATCAAAACTGTGATCAGATGACCCTTTTATTCCTATTAGGATGACTAAGATGCAGGGGTGGAGGGAAGGCAAGAAAATAGAAAATAACAATTGATGAGGGTATGGGAAAATTGAAACCCAAAGCAATTGCTACTAATGATACAAAATAGTACAACTGTTATAGAAAACAGTCTGGTTGTTCCTCAAAAAACTAAAAAAATAGAACTACCATGTTGTAAGGTGGAATCAGTCCTTGGAGAGGAACTTCATGCTTGGGAGGGTGGAGGGACAGCACAGGAGAGGAAGACCTTCAATGAGATGGATTGATTCAGTCACTGGGGTAATTGGGATAAGTGCGTCAGAGACAATAAGATTGGCATGAGATAGAGCAGGGTTTAAGGCTGTTGTACATAAGGTCGCTATGAGTCGCAGGCAACTTGAGGGCACATAATGACGACGACAACAACAACAAATATAAACTTAGCAAAGAAGCAGTGACTCAAACACATATTTGTACATCATTTATTGCAACAATATTCGTCACAGCTCAAGTTGGAAACAACCTATTATCTACTGACTTAGGCTAGGTTCTCTGTAAGAGCAAAACCAGTTTTACATGTATGTATGGAATGTTATTTATAAATGTATACATTAGATAGATAGATAGATAGATAATAGACAGATAGGAGAGGGAGGGAGGAAGAAAAGGAGAGACTGAGGGAGGGGAAATGGTATCTATAGCTCTATATGTTGTTGTTATGTGCCATCATGACTCATAGTGACCCTATGTACAATAGCCCTAAACCCTGCTCTGTCCTGTGCCAATCTCACTGTCCCAACACACCCACCCCGATTACCCCAGTCACTGAATAATCCATCCCATTGAGGGTCTTCCTCTCCTGCCCTGTCCCTCCACACTCCCAAGCATGATGCCCCTCTGATCCCTCCTTGCCACATGTCCAAAGTATGTCAGACGAAACTTCAGAATCCTTGCCTCCAAGGAGCAGCCTGTTTTCACCCTCTCCAGAATGAACCTGTTCTCTTAGCAGTCAATGGTATATTCAATGTTCTTCTCCAACATCACAGTCCAAAGGCATCAATTCTCCTACCATCTCTAGTTATTGTCCAGTTCTCTGATACATAGCAAGTGATTGCAAAGACCATGGCCTGTATCAAGCACACCTTAGTTTCCAGACTGACGTTATTGCTCTTCAGTACTTTGAAAAGGTCTCTGACAGCAGACTTTCCAATGCAATACGTCTTTTAATTTCCTGGCTGCTGGTTCCAACAGTGTTGATTGTGGAACCAAGCAAACTAAAACTATTTACAATTTCTATCTCTTCACCATCCATCACGATGCTGACAATCAGACTAGTGGTGAGAATATTTGGTGTCTTGATATTGAACTTCAATCTATATTGAAGGCTGCAGTCTATGACCTTCTGCAGCAAGCGCTTCAGGTCCTCCTCAGGTCCAGCAAGCAGGGTTGTATCATCTACATAATGCAGATTGTTGATAGATCTTCCACCAATCCTGATGCCATGCTTCTCTTCATAGAGCCCAGCCTCTCCCGGATAATCTGTTCTGAATATAGATTGAAAAGGTATGGAGTTAGGACACATCCCTGGTGTACACCCTTCCCAATTTTGAACCATGCAGTGTTTCCTTGCTCTGTTCTGATGACTGCCTCCTGGTCTAACTACGGGTTTCGCATAAGCAAAATCAAGTGTTCTGAGATTCCCATTCTTCTCAGAGTTAGCCACAGTTTTTTTGTGGTCCACAGTCAAAAGCCTTTGCATAGTCAATGAAACAAGATAGACATTCCTCTGGTATTCCTTCATTTCAGCCAAGATACATCTAACATTAGCTACATCCCTAGTACCATGGCCTCTTCTAAACCCATCCTGCACTTCTGGCAGTTCTCTGTTGATGTGCTGTTCTAGGTGTTTTTTAAGAATCTTCAGCAGAATCTTGCTTGTATGTGATATTAATGATGTTGTTCAGTAATTTCCATAATCTCTGTAGGATCACCTTTCTTTGGAATAGAAACAAATATAAATCTCTTCCAGTCAGTTGGCCAGGTGGTTGTCCTCTAGATTTCTTGGCACAACTTGGTGAGCACATCTAGGGCAGCATCTGTTTGTTGAAATATATCAACTGGTATACTGTCAAAGGGCCTTGTTTTTTCCCAATTCTTTCAGAGCAGCTTGAACTTCTTCCTTCACCACCACAGGCTCTTGCTCATATGTTGTTTCATTAAATTCTTCTGTATCCACCAATTCCTTTTGGTACAATCAGTCTATATACTCTTTCAATCTTCTTTTAATGCTTCCTGGATCATTTAATATTCTGCCCAAAGCATCCTTAAGTATTGCAACTCAAACCTTGAATTTGTTCTTCAGTTCCTTCAGCTTATGAAATGTTGAGCGAGTTTAGCTTCTTTTATTTCCTGATGCCATTTCTTGCACATTTCATTATCATACTTTACCTTGTCTTCCTGTGCTACCCTTTAAAATCTTCCATTCAGCTCTTTAATATCTTGATTTCTTTACTCTGCTTTGGCTTCTCAGTGCCCTAGTGCAATACTCAGGGTCTCTTCTGACATCCATCTTGGTCTTTTCTTCCTCCTCTGTCTTTGTAATGACCTTTTGCACTCTTCCTGGATGATATTCTTGATATCTTCCCACAACTCATCTGATCTTCATTCATTCATGTGCAAGTCCTCAAACTTGTTCCTGAGAGTTCAAGTGGGATAGACTCAAGGTCATATATTGGTTCCCGTGGATTTAATTTGCCTTAGCTTCAGTTTGAACTTGCATATGGGGAGTTGGTGATCTGCTCCACCATCAGCACCTGGCCTAGTTTTCACAGCTGATATTGAGCTTCTCCAGCGGTTCTTTGCAAAGATTTAATCGATCTGATTCATATGCATACCACCAGGTGAAATCCATATGTATAGCCTGGGTTTAAGTTTCTCATAAAACGTATTTGCAATTAATAAATCTCTGATTGTGCAAAATTCAATCATTCTGTCTCCAGCTTCATTTGTCAGCAAATCTGTGTTTTCCAGCTACTGACCCTTCTTCTCTGTTCCCAACTTTTGCATTCCATCCATCCATTATTATTAATGCATCTTGATTGCATGTTTGATCGATCTCTGACTGCAAATGTTAGCTCTCTTTGGGTTCTGGTTCTTGATGTGTGTGTATACACACACACACACACCCCTTGCATGTGAATGGATATTATCCTGTCACTCACAATATTGTATTTCAAGATGGATCTAGAAATGACTTTTCTAACTATGAAAGCAACCCCATTTTTCCTCATCTTTTCATCTCCAACATAGTAGATCATATGATTGTCTAACTCAAAATGCCCATGCCAGTCCATCTCATCTCACCAATACCTGGTATGTCGATATTTATGCATTCAATTTCTTCCTTAACAATATCCAATTGTCCTACATTTATGGTTCTCATATTCCATTTTCCAGTCACTAGTGTCTGCTTACAACTATTCCTCCTCCTTTGTGTTTCTATACTTGAGGCCTCCACCTCAGTTTCCATATTTGCTAGTCTTATTCTATTGTATATAGGGTCTTCAAAGGCCTGCTATTTCAGAAGTGGATGGCCAATCATTCTTCCTAGTCTGTCTTAATCTGAATGCTCAGATTTAGAACAGTATCTGACAGACAAGAATTTTACAGAAAATAGCAGATGAAAAATAGTTCCTCAATTGTAGAAATAACCAATAGTTTCAGAGTTGTCCCCACCCTTGCCACATGTGTCTTGGCCCACCCATTTCCCTGCTCCACCAGCATTCTCTTCTACTCCCACCTACTCCTTCCAATACCTGTCTCCTGCTATCCAGCCCTTGATCTGATAGCTTATATCTCAAGCTTTCTGGGCTTCTGTGATTCCAAGCACTCCAAGATGCTGTCAGTTTCTTATGCTGTGGCTAGCGTCTCTTGAGTTTAGGGGTCTGGAAGTCCAAATACCAGGTACTAATGTTAAGGAAGGCTTCCTATCCAAGACAGTTCTGAGGAAAAGTCCTTTCCCTTGAATTTCTGCTCCAGGTTTGACTTCTTGTGGCTATAAAGATATGGAAATGGCATATATAAATATGGATCAGGGATAGATAGAGATAGATAGATAGATAGATAGATAGATAGATAGATAGATAGATAGATGATAGATAGATAGATAGATAGATAGAGATGACATATTGAGAGATAGATATAAGGAAATAGCTCTCATGTCTGTAAAAACTCACAAGTCTCAAGTCCATGAGTCAGGCACCAGGCTGGAAGCTTCTGACTCACACAGGTGCTGACAAATCCAAGATAAACACATTAAACAACAGGCTACTGAGTCACAGGCTACAGAGGCCAAATCCTAAATCAGAGGTCAGATGTCAGGTGCAGATGAATCTGATGCTTTGCAAGCATGTCCATACATATGTTGGATGCAGGCCACCACCCCCAAGAAAATTCCTCTTACAATTATTCTACTGGTCGCCTCAGATCACACCATGGAAGACAATGAAATCACTGCATAACTGTCAAGCCACTGAGAATCATGGCCTGACCAAGATGATAATAGTCATAGTAGCCATCACACTCCTCAACAGATGTATGTATAAACAAATTCAGTACATAATACAGTGAACACTACTAAGTTAGTAGAAGAAATGAAATCGTTGGCAGGTCCTCCATAAACAATGATAATTCCATCATCCTTAATCTCCCTTTTCTCTTCCCTTATGACCCTGGTAACTTTCCATTTCCATATCCCCTAAAACACTGAAAATTTTCAGTGGAGGACTCTTCACTTGATTTTACCAAACAGCCATGCATATACCTACACAAGTAAGTTTTTCTGTAAAAAAAGCTCAGAAAGCATAACTCCATTGAAAATATATTGGCCCATAAAATCAAGTTACTGCTGTTCTTATTTGGGAGCTTATTGAGAAATAAGTCTCTATAAGGTTATATCATAAGTAAAGATAATAGAAAGCATCTTTGAGAGGTCACACACAAAAGCAGCCATAATTCTCTCATAATGGGGGAAAATCACATTACATGTAGCCTTTCTAGCAAGAGATGTATTGAATGCACCATGAACTTGAAGATACTATGCCAAGGAGAACTAAGTCTCCATGCAAGTTGTTCTTTTGATTTAAAGTTATAATACCTTGGCCTTTCACAGTTCCCTGTGGTATTATATTTCAGAAACTCCAGGCTCTACAGTTAGCTTATACCATACAGACAATAAAGATCTCAGCCTCGTGATTGCAAACATCCTGATTAACAGAAAGCAGCACGAAGAGTGGTGAGAAAGAATCAAAATCAAAGATTGCTGGATTTTAGGCCTAAGACTTCCATTGTTGTTATGTACCATCAAGTTAGAACAAACTCATAGCTGACATTGCAATGGGTTTTCAGAGGCCGTAAATTGCATGAGAGGAGAGTACCCATCTTTCTTCTGTGAAGCAGCTGGTACAGTCAAACCACATACCTTTGGGATGGCAACAAAATTCCTTACCACTAAGCCACCAGAGGTCCCTAGCTAACCCAAAGTAAGTCCCAAATCTTTTGTGTTCTCCTCCAATCTGCTTAAATTAGATGATCTTCTAAATCTTTGGCCAGAAATTCTGTGGTTTTATGACAGGCTTTAATCAGGATTGATTCTTTTCAACCAGTGACCACAGGTAAGCCCTTCCTTTCCTCTGCACCTTGATCTGCCAGCAGCCTCATCTTCCTCCATTGTTCATTGCACTTTTCTTTCTCTTGCTGCTACTGTTTCCTTTAGCACTGCCATGCATTATTATTCCACATTAATAGCAATGTTCACTAACAACATTGTCTCCCACACAAACACCTCCTACACCTATATAGTGCACACAGAAAATTAATGCACAGGGGAATTGCACAGTTCGCAACAAATGTATAATGCGTTCCTTATTTACTTTAGAAGACAGTGGTCTCGTGTCAGACACTGCAAACATTTTCTATTTATTTCTCATTTAATCTTTACAATCATTTGAAATGCTTGTGCATAAGATTTTGTATGGGTAAGTGAAATATGTAATATTATTTCCTTATTTTACAGATTGGGGTCAGAGACTTAGGTAGTTATTCCTTCACTTTTTCCATGCCTCTAGGGCCTAGTGGTAAAAAGCTGCACTGCAACCTCAAAAGCAGGCATTTTGAATCTACCAGTTGCTTCATGGGAGAAAGATAGGCAATCCCTCCCTGTGCAATTAACTGCCCCTAAAAACCCACCAACAGGTCAGCTACGGGTGGGTCCCAACACAACACTAAACAACAACAACCCATGCCTCTATTGTCTGGTGTAAACAATCATTATTGGCCATAGTAACAAAGAATAAAAGCACAAATTGGTGCACACCCATGTTTATCGGGCTTTGTTCAAAATAGCAAGGAGTTGGAAACAACCTAAGTGTCCATCAACAAACAATGGATAGAGAAGCTGTGGTATATTCATATAATGAAATACTACACTGCATTGAAAAACAATGAACTCATGCAATATTCTTCAAAATGGGTGACCCTGGAGGAAGTATCTCAGTCACAAAAGTACAAATACTGCGTGGTGCCACTGTTGTAAAACAGGACTGACATCAGGGTTGGGGGGAGACTGAGAAAGATTAGTTCAATAATGTATACTGCATTGAAACAGTGAGGGAGAAAACTGTTTAAAAGGGATATGTGGTTAGGTATATTTGTCATGACAGGAGTCCAGAGTGAAGGCTGCATAGTGGAATGGACCTGGGAGGAAGGATTGTAAAACAATGAAAGAATTTTACGTTTCCAAGAGGGTATAGTCTACTTGGGGATAGGGTTGGGAAGGGAGAAAAGCACAACAATGAATGAATGGAAATCCAAAGTCTCTGTAAATTTTCACAGAAATTAATAATAATTTTTTTTAAAAAAGAAATATTTTAAAAATTAAAAAGAAAAGGAAAAAAAAAGCACACATTGATGATCTCCTCAAAATGTCTTAGTTCATTGTTACTCTTCATGATTCCTAAGAAAATCCCTTAAGTGTGGCTACTGAGGTTGCTACACCGGTCACAACTTACAGACTTTCAGCAAGAGCCAGAGTTTGAATATGATGTGTCTGGTTTCATGAAGGACAAGATTTCTACACTTGAGAAAAGTGAGCATTGACAAGAATCAAAGACAAATATCTTGATCACAATTATTTTCTTCCATTTCTAATAAATTTACTATAAACTCCTCTTGTTTCTCTATGCATATACGTTTCATTAGCAAAGATGTGCAAATTAAAGGAACAGCTCTGGGTGTGCTCCAACTCGACAGTACATAACAACATGGGAAGAATTACACCAGCTTGGTGAAAAGTACAGACTTTGCATCCTGGAGCGCGTTACTCAGCCTCACTAAGCCTCAAACTTCTCATCCATAGCAAGATAAAAGTCCCTATTTTCAGAGGTTTTCATACGAATTAAGATAATTCATGTAAAGTGCATGACATCACAGCTACCAAAAACTGTAGATGCAGAAGTAAGTATAGCTAATGAGGGATAATTGACAATCATTCAATAAAGATCAAAGCTGACTTCTAAGGAATGTTCTGGCTGCATGTCTTCTTAGAAGTGTGTTTATTTTTCAGCATTCCATGATATAGTCAATATTCTTCACCAACACCACAATTCAATGCAAGCAACTGGTTTTCTATTGTTCTTAAGCATATGAGACAACTAAAAACACCATGGATTGTGTAAGGTGCACCTAAGTCTGTGACATCCTCTAAATAGGTTCTTTGCAGTAGATTTGCCCAATGCCCTACGTGGCCTGATTCCTTACCTGCTGCTTCCATAGGCATTGGTCATGGATGCAATTAAAATGCACTGTATGAAGAAGAATGTGATATCATGACTGGAGGAATATTCCATTAACACTGTGATAGACAGATGACACAAACTTCTTACTCCAAATGAACAAACCTGAAGTAGTTACTAATGAAGCTCAAAGACAATAAACTTTCAGTATTTATTATATTTCAACATAAAAAAAACAAAAATACTCACACTTGGACCAATAGAAATATGCTGACAAACATAGCAAATACTGAAACAATTTTACATGCTAGCCAGAGGGTGACTTTGGTTCCAGGTTCAAAGAGTAATTGATGGCCATACTCCTGGTTCCATAAATCTCTGTCAGACTACTAACCCAGCCTTATTGTGTTTGTAAGTGGTTTCCCCCATTTTCAAGCTCTGCAGGTTCTCCTACTATGATCCCTTTTGGAGTGGTTAGCAGTGGTTAGTCAGGCACCATCTTGGTCTTCAGACCTCAGGGCCATAAAAGTTGAAGTTTGTGTGGTCCAATAGTCCTTTGGACTAATCATTTCTATGCATCTTTGCTTTTCTTCCCTTTTCTTTGTTCTGAACAAAGATAAACTAATAGTTGCATCATAGACAGCTGTTTACAAACTTTATAGGCCCCAGCCACTAGTGGCCAAAGTAGAATGTAGAACTATTTTATGCCAATTAACCTGATACTCCCTCAGAAAAGGGTCCCAAGGCCCCAGAACCAGCAATTCATTCCCTAAAAGTATGAGTTATTATTACAAAGTTTACTTAGCTTTGCAGCAGTTGGATCAACTATATACATGAATGATTACAGCATGAACTAGTTTCAATGTAGAAATGACATCTTCCAGAACTATGTATGGTGTAACAATGAGCTCAAGCGTATCAGAGAGAGATGCTGGGGTGATGCAGGAGGGGGCAAGGTTCAGATCTGTAATTCCTAAGGTTATTTGAACTCAATAGCACATAACAGCAACAAGAGATTAAGGTTTGTTTTCTTACTGATATTACAGGATTATGTACAAGATAGGTTTTACCTCTATTGACTGTGTTTCTTGTGTAGCTCTGTGTCTTCCACTAATGACCCAAAACAAGACAAATGATGGAACTGTTATATTATTAAACTAAAAATTATTTTCATGTATCTGGAAGTTTTCCTTTTATGTTTACTATATATAGTCAATTTTTATGAATAAATTACGTTAAATATGAGCCATACCTAACTGTTCCAACTTACTTATAAATATAACTTCAAAATTTCAGGTAATCTGCGACTGCCTGCGCTGCTCTTTTTACTGCAAAAGACTATGCTGCCACCATGTGGCCACATAGCACAGCCTTCACCACCGCCGTAGTCTGCAGAAACAGAAATTTGGCTTTAGGAGTTAGTTTGGAGAGTAATTGGGGTGGGGGTTGTCCGCACGATTATGGTGCTTATTAGGGAAGTCAAAAGGCTATAATTCCAGTGGGCAGCATGATACAATCACAGTGAAGACAGCTTCCAAAATGGCTCACAAGCCTTCACAAGACTTCAGTTTGACAAAGGTCTACTGTTTACCATTGAGGAGAAACTGACCTGTAGGTGACCCTTCAGCAGGTTTCAGAGATAGTACGTCACATGGGAGGAGATTGCTCATCCTTCTCCGGTGGAGCAGCTGGTAAATTTGAACCTGTGCCTTTGGGATTTAAACACAGCTTCTTACCACTAAGCTGCCAGAGTTCCCTACAAAGCTTGTGTTGTTATGTGCCATAGAGTCATCTGTGACTCATAGGACCCTATGTACATTAGATTGGTACCCTGCCCTATCCTGAGCCAATCTCATCATCTCCAACAAACCTAATCCCATTTCTCCAGTCACTGAGTCAATCCATTTCATCCTGGGTCTTCCTCTCCTGCGGGTTCTCTCCAACATTCCAAACATGATGTCCTTTTCTAAGGACTGATCTCTCCTGGCCACATGCCCAAAGTATATGAGACAGAGCCACCAATCATGGTATCTCTTCCTCAAGTCCTCCCACAAACGTGAGCAAAGGATCCTTCCTACCTCAGATTTTGCAGGGTGGCAGTTCCTGAGAGAGGCTGTTTCGGGTCTCTGGTTCTCTGCTGCGGCTACTGCTCTTGTGGGCCTCAGTCCGAGTGTTCCAGAAATCTTTGGCCCCGGAGGTCACCCACTCTGCCTTCTCTGTGTCTTCTTTGTTGGTGATGAGATTGTTAATTTCTTTTTTTTTTTTTTTCCCTTGTGTACCGTCAAGTCAGATCCAATTGGCACAGGAAGAGATTGCGACTCTTTCTCCAGCGGAGCACCTGGTGGATTTGAACCACAAACTTTTGGGATTGCAGCACAGCTTCTTGCCACTAGACTACCAGAGCTCCTGATATTCTTACTTTCCAGTATTGAATCCACTCTATTTAATAGCAAAGCTAGCCAATTCCCTTGTGAATAGCTCTACGCACCGCATCTGCATGTCCCCACACGTTCACGTGGAAAAGTCAAACTCAATGGCTGGAAATGCCATTTTGAACAATGAACCCTTGACGTCACATACCACCCCCTAGCTTTTCGAGCCATTAAATTAGCCTTAGTATTTGAAGAATTCACATTTTCCTTACTATTCTTATTCATGAAAGAGTTTAAGCCAGTTACCTCATGTCATATGTCTTAGGAGAAAGAAAAAGAAAGTTTACAGTAACCTCCCCACCAAAGTGAAACCAAACCAGAACCGTTGAGTTGATTTAGGCTCTTGGTGATCTTATGTGGCAGAGTAGAAATGCCAACAAGACTTTTCTTGGCTATAATCTTAACCTCTGGCAGTCTAGTGATAAGAAGTTTCACTGCCACCCAAGCAGATATATGCACGCCCATGTTTATTGCTGCTTTGTTAACAACAGGAAAGAGTTGGAAACAACCTAGGTGCCCATCAAGAAACTAATGGATAGAGAAGCTGTAGTATATTCGCACAATGGAATATTTTGCAGCACTGAAAAACAAAGAACTCGTGAAATAGTATACAAAATAGGTGACCATGGAACACATTATACTGAGTGAAATAGTCATAAAAAGACAAATATTATATAATGCCACTGTTACAAAACAGGAAACTACGAAAAGGGGGGGATAAATAATGTACACAGCATTGAAACAGACAAGGGAAAGAACTGTATAATAGGAAAATATGATTAGGTATTATTGGCATGACAA
>NW_006399848.1:4510507-4512683 GCF_000299155.1 Elephantulus edwardii
AATCCAAAGGCATATGGTTTGAATCCACCAGCTGCCACTTGGAAGAAAGAGGGACAATCTCTTCCTGTGTTACTTAATGCCTCTGACAATCCTCTGGAGTATCAGCTGTGGGTTGGTTCCAACTCACCAGTACATAACAACAATAATCTTTCCAGAAGCCAATCATCAGGTTTTTCTCCTCAGGAACCTCTGGGTGGGGTTCTACCAGCTAACCTTTCTGTTAACAGACAAGAGTTTAACCATTGTTCACCAGAGCTCGTAAGGGTCTTTTAAATACTGATCAGATAAATCACTGAGTTGGTTGATATTTGGAAGAAGAGTCCTCTCCTCCCTCAGCTGGAAACAGTGCATAAAGCTCCATTTGAGATTTCACCTATGTTCTTATTGAATTAACCTAATTATCTTCTTCATGGAGCTCTTGAGTCACAGATGGGTCCTTAAGGATTCTATTCTAACAGATAGATTGGAAAAGCATGATAGCAGAATATGTATAAGCAGTTGAAGTAGACAGAAACAAGGGATTTGAGGGAAGCAAACTGAAAACACAGGGAATAACAACAAAACCAAAACATACAAACAAAAGAATTCAGGGCAGGCCTGCAGTGAAGACCTGAGTGAGAAAATTCAACTCAATAAATACTTTGAACAGCAGCTACCCCAAGCTATGCTGTCTGCTGACAGCCCGAGATATAAATGGCTAAAACTTCAAGTAGTTCACCTAGCTAGAAGTCATCTTAGAAAGTACCAGAGAATCACAATCAATATAGTGTGTCAGAAATTCTCTGGTTAGCCCACACAAGTGGGAAGTCTAGGAGACAAGCTTAAGACTTACAAAGTCAAGTTCTGAACAGAAACACATCGCTAGGGCAAAGAAAAATGTAATCCCTAAAACTTGGGTTTAAAAAAAAGACAAAATATTTCTTTCTCTTCCCCAATGAAAACTACTTCATTCTTCCAAGGTCAAGTTTGAAACATGTACTCTTCCATTACATTTTTTCCTAACCAACCAAATTTCAAATCCTTGTTCCATCAATTCCACACATTGTAATTTATTCCATTCACCACTTGTCTAAAGAAGATAAAATGGGACATAGGGGCACAGGGCTATGAATGTCTCTCTGAAAGAGCCAGTGGGAGTAAGAATAGCACAGCCCTTCACTGCCACAAACAGAAAGCAGATAAAGATGTTTCATTCTAAGAGTTAGTGTTAATTGCTATGACCTGATGGTTTGCTCTGGACTGGACCACCCTTGTTTATAGATGTGGATTCAACTGTACAAGAAGATTCTTTGGAGAAAAAGACATGCTTGTTTTCTCAGAGTACTAGTTTGATAAGACTGGGGAAATTAAGAATCTGCTATCTAAAATGGGGGGATTAGGATATAAGGAATAAGGAACTAGCTTACATATTTCCCTCAACATAGATGATGGTGAGGGGAAGGCTGATCCTTCAAATAATGAGAAATAATGGCTAAGAAAAGAAAGAATGGACTGTGCTGTTAGCCTAAAAAAATGTCTTTTTTTAGCCGTTAGTTAGCTGCCTCTGGTCTCCGGCTATCTTAAGTACAGATACATGATCATGCAAATCACCAATAGCTATAGGACTAGGATAAGTGAAAGAGTGCTTCCCATGCCAAGCAGCAGGACTTGAGGCAGCAAAACCATGGTGGTGGAGTGACTGTAGTGATGGGGTGGTTTGTTTGTCTTATAGATATAAGACTTCTATAAAAAGAGAGGGGAATGATAGGGTGGTATTAATAAGATCAGAATTCTTTATATAGGTTTCTGTTATAAAACTACAGTTCTTTTTCTTCAGCCTGCAAAACTAGTTGCTTAGCCTCTTACTTCTCGGTTTCCTGTCTTTAGTCATGTCGAATAGTTTCATCTGTCTGTTTACCAGAGAAGGAAATGCATCTATCCTAGATGCTAGAGAAGCTGGTTCTCCAGTCATATGCAAACTGTATCTTAATCTGCCTGTTTACCAGGAAGAGAACTGGGGCCTTCCTGAATTACTGATACATAGATAGGAACTGTCCTTTTCAGATGTAGAAATTACCTTTCTTTTACTAACAAAAGTGCATTGTTAAATGAGCTGGAGTTTCACCCTAGTATATAAGGCCTAATTGTTGCTGATGTTAGATGGATCTTGGCTGAAAGCAGAGAATACCAGAAGAAT
>NW_006399848.1:4513785-4519537 GCF_000299155.1 Elephantulus edwardii
AAACGACTCGACAGCACATAACAACAACAACAACAACATATAAGCCCATGACCGCTCCTAGATGGGGAGGCAGTCTTAGAGGTGACTCACTGTCTCCCCGATCTGCATAATAAAGTGCATTTATGGATATTGCATTCCATTTGTCTTATTGGCTCCTGACTACAGAAAGAACCCCTTGTGTTCAATAACAGCAGCATTGCTCTGGACAAATGATGGCAAGGTGTGATCTGTGACTTTTTGCATTTGTGCTGGCCACAGTTGAAAGTTTGGCTGTTCTTGCAGGATGTTTAAGGGAAAGCTCTGAGGTAAACCTTGCTGGGTGATTTGGTTATAACTACTCTGAGGGAAACTTTGTTAGATTGTTTGAATTTGACTGTAGACATGAAACTAGACCCTGGAATTACTGAGGAACGTGCTTTGGAATTGTTGGGCTAAAGCCTGGACTTATATTGTGAGAAATTCTTTGCCTCCCCTGTTCTCCAACTTTCTTCCCTAATAAACCCTATTGTTGGTACCATAACTTTGAGTCAGCAATGAATAAAAGAACCTGTTGCCATTGGCGGGGCTGTACAGGCACCATGGAGCCAGTCTGCAGATGCTTTATCTGCTTTCTGCTCTGGGGTGGTGAGGGCCTTTGTTATTCTCACTCCCTCTGGCCCTTTCAGGGAGACACTCATGACCTTGTGCCTGCTAAGCCTATTTTCCCCTATTTAGAACATCACTCTAATTCTTATTACTCATTATTGTTAATCTTATTGCTTATTATAACTTGAGTTCTTGTTTCTAAGTGATTGTGATTAATTTTCTGGTGAATTCAATTATTCATGTGTCTTGTCCCCCTATTCTCCTCCACCCCATAAATGCTATATCTCTTAAGCAGGGAAAAAGTACACAGTGTTTGCTATTTCAAAGTCCCTACTCTCCATCCCCTATTACCTGATCTCAACTCCCATCAGCTATGAGTTCACTCACTGTCCTTTACCACTACTACAACGTTACACACCTCTGAGTTCACGTATCTTTCTCTTCTTCCTTCTAATCCCTAAGAAAGAGGTGCTTGGTTTCTTTGTCTAAAGTTTGTTAGAACACATTTTTTTCATTATTTTCTGTATTCCATCTATGTCCATTTATCTCCTGAAACTAATTCTATCAAATTTTTTTATGTCTTCAGTCTTTCTTTATATAATTTTCTTTCTCTCAGTCTGTAAGGAAATTCCAATCTTTCTCATCCTTAAAAGGTCATTCTCCACCTACTCCCCAATTTTCTTCTTCCTTTTTCATTAAATCTTTCTGAAAGTATATTCCCTGCTTACAACATACCCAAAGTACATCAGATGGAGAATCAAATCCTTGCCTCCAAGGAGCAGCCTGGTTTCACACTCTCCTGTTTGTTCTCTCTGCAGTCCATGGTATATTTAAGACTCTTCTCTAGCACCACAACTCATAGATGTCAACTCTTATTCTATCATTATTAGTCATTGTCCAGCTCTCTGATGCAGAGGAAGTAATTGTAAAGACTATAGCTTGGATCCAGTGTACCTTAGTCTCTAGACTGACATCATTGCTCTTCAGTACTCTGGAGAGGTCCTTGACAGCAGAGTTTCCCAATGCAATTCATCTTTTGCTTTCCTGGCTGCTGATACCAAGATTGTTGTTTGTGAAGCCAAGAAACCTAAAACTGTTAACAATCTCAATCTCTTCTCTGTCTATCTTGATGCTGTCAATTGGCATAGTGGTGAGAATCTTTGTTTTCTTGATGTTGAACTTTAATCTATATTGAAGGCTGCGGCTCTTGACCTTCTGCAGCAAATGCCTCACTTTATAATAATCCATCTTATTATTTATTCATTAAGCTATAACAGTCCATCAAATTATTTTTTCAGTATACAGATTGAGCTCTGGTAGCCTGGTAGCAAGAAACTGCGCTGCAACCCCAAAGGCACATGGTTTTAATCCATCAGCTGCTCCATGGAAGGATGGTCAATCTCCTCCCGTGCGATTAACTGGCTCTGAAAACCCACTGGAGGGTCAGCTATGGGTTGGTTCTAACTCTATGGTACACAAAAGCAACAACAATACATATTGAATAGGTATGGGAAAAGGATATACCCTGACACATACTTTTTCTGGTTTTGAACCAGGCAGTATCTGCTTGTTCTGTTTGAATGACGGCTTTGTGGGCTGTGTACAGATTTCCCAAGAGCACAATTAAGTGTTCTGTAATTCTCACTCTTCTCAGTGATTATTTATTATTTACTATCATTTTTTATGATCCACATAGTCTTTGAATTTGATTCCTTGACTTACATGATACAGATGACACAACCTTGCTTGCAGAAAGTGATGACTTAACACACTTAGATCAAAGACTACAACTTTTAATATGGATTGCACTTCAATATAGCACAAAAACAAAAATTCCTCACAAGTGGACTGAGTAGTAACATCATATCAGATGAAGAAAAGATTGCAGTTGTCAACTCATTCATTTTACTTGGATGTAAAATCAACATCAGAGTAGCAGAAGTCAAGGAAACAAAAGGTTTAGTGCACAGGGCAAATCTACTGTCAAGGGCGTCTTTAAAGTGCTAAAGAGTAACGATATCCATTTAAAGATAAGGTGCATCTGATCCAAGCCATACTACTTTTCAGTTGTTTCGTAGGCAAATGAAAGTAAGACAATGCATAAAGAAAACCAAAGAATTGCTGCCTTTAAATTGCGGTATTTTCAATGAGTATTGAATATTACATGGACCGCCAAAAGAACAAAGAAGTAATTCTTAGAGGAAGTATAGCCTAGGAGCTCCTTAGAAACAAAGATGATGAAATTTAACCTTGCATACTTCGAGCACGTTGTCAAAAGGTGCTAGTCCCTGGAAAAAGGCAGCATGTTTGGTAAACAACTCTCAATGATATGGACTGATGCAGTAAAAGCAACAATGGGCTGGAACATGGCAGAGATCATGGCACAAGAGGCCATGTTTTTGATCTATCGTTCATAGGGTCACTCTGAATCAAAATCTACACAAGAGCACCTAACAGTAACAGCCCTCCACTGACAACAGTCTAGTAGGAAAGGGTAATTAAATTAAGGGGAATGCAAAGGAGAAAGTATCTGAGGCTCTTGGTTCTTCAGTTGAACATTTTCCTGTTCTTTTTTCCCTACAAAAAAAAAGCCTCTGAAGTTTGTTATGACACACCCTGTGCCAATGTGCAACCCAACGTAACTGTAAGTATGCACATACATATGGAAGCAGGTGAAGTTTGTCATTAACTATGATGGATCTAGGTGTCCTGGTAGCATGATGGTTAAGCATGCAACTGCTTAAATGTGTTTGGAACCCACCAGTCACTCCAAGGGGAAAAATAACCTAGTGTTCTACCCCCATGCAGGGTACAGCCTAGGACCCTCTGTAGGGCAGTTCTACTGTCATACAGGGTGTCTATGAGTCAGAATCCATTTAGTAGCACATAACACTGAGAGATCTAAGGTGTTCTCTCACTGATTATTTCTTATATCCAGGCACACCAACAAAAGGACCTCTCGTGTGAGAAGTTATAATCAACACACATAAGAAGTTGTTTTGATGCTGGCGGCCTATAGTCTAAGACCAAGCTACCCTGTAAGAAAGCTTACCCTGAGTGTTGAAGAATGTTTAATAATGAAGATGTTCAACCCAATGAAGACATAATGTATATGAATTTTGTATGCAAGCTAATGCAAAATTTTTAAAACCTCACATCTAAAAGTTGGAAGGCATGGTTCTGACTCCAGGACGTAGTTATTCATTTTGGGTTTTTTTTTAAAATCTAACCCTACTTCTCAGCATTTTTAGACTATTAAACCAGACCCTCCTCTCCTACATTTTGTAGCTCCCTACACCCTACAGGTCAAATGCCTGCAGTTTCTCTAACAAGAACAGCCCTGGGCATGAACGTTACTGGGAGGGCATGGGGGGAGAAATGCAAGAAAAAGTATTTAGACTTAAGGGAAGGGGTAAGAAAATGCTTTCTGTACAACACATAACAGAAGGATGTGCGTCCACAATTGTGGTTTGCATGATGTCTAGACGATTCTGGTTCCACATTCCGGTATCTTCATCCAATCTAAGGCCCAAGGCTAAAATTGCATCCTATAAATGTGTACGAGTCTATCACATCAAATGTTTGTGTTACAAGAGGGGAAAGAAAAGATGGTAAAATCTCTGCTCTCTTATAAATCACAAGTTAGTGAGGAAAAAAGGAAACACACCTAAAAAAATTGATAACAGGCAAAATCCAAAACATGATGTAATACAGTGTCAAATGTGTTAGAGACATGAGGAAAGAGAAATTGCTTGGAATAAATAATATCCTTAGAGTGGTGGACTCTGTCCTATCAGTCCCCAAGTTTTTCCCCATGCTGTAACTCTTTCACAATCTTCTGGTATAAGTCTTCAGTTTCCTGCTATTTCATTTTTTAAGCAGAACATCCTCTCGGAAAATAACTGAAATATCACTCACACTAGAATATAAATTCACTGGGAAGGCTTTGTGTGATATCATTTGCAGGAATTTTTGCCTTTTGATAAATGACAACAATTTTAAAACCAATGTCAGAGAATTTTTAGTATCATTGAGCAGTATCTGGAGCAGAGAGGAATCTATGAGCTTCAAATAAGTCACTTATTTTTAAAAGCCATTTTGAATAGATGTTGACTATGGTGGTGATTGAACAAGGTTTTGAGTTAAGGATAAATTTTTTAAAGCCTCCATATAGGCAGTAACACTTGTTACCCTCTACCACATTCAAGCTGATGATATATTTGAAGCATTATTTTGCCAGTAGATATTGAACTAATGAAGATAATTTATCATAAAAGAATAATGCTATCAGAAATATTGGCCAATAGATCTTTGCCATGACCATCTTAAAAATAATCATTTTTGCAAAATATTTCTCCATAAACTTTCAAAAGCTTTAATCTGAGTATTAAAATCACTAATTCAGCATTTGACCCCAATAACAACGGTAAAAGGGTTGTTTTGATAATATTTGGGTCTCTTGATGTCACTTTACATACAAAGGTGCGCCTGCTCAAGGCCATGGTCTTTGCAATTACTTGTTATGTTTCAGAGAGTTGAACAATGACTAAAGATGACAGAAGATAGATGCCTTTGAGTTGCGGTGCTGAAGAAGAGTCTTGAACATACCATGGACTGCCAAGAAAACAAATTGGTCTGCTTTGGAGAGGGTGAAACCAAGTTTCTCCTTGGAGGCTAGGATTTTGAAGCTCCGCCAGAAGAGATCAGTCCTTGGAGAAGGACATCATACTCGGAAGGGTGAACGGACAGGGCAGGAGAGGGAGACCCCGGATGACATGGATTGATACAGTGACTGTGGCAATGGGAGTTGATATGTCAGAGTTAGTGAGACTGGCTCAGGACATAGAAGGGTTCAGAACTGCTGTACACAGGGTCGCTATGCATCTTAAGCGACTCAACCAATAACATTCATTCTATGACAGGTTTGGAAGCAGGAGTGGCATCCACTTCCTAAACAAGTTGCCTCTGGAAACTGAATTTTTATAAATGCCAATAGCTGTAGAGGGGGGCTTTAGCCTTTTGTTCATAGAGTCGCTGAGTTGTGCTCAACTTCAAAGCAATCAACAACAACATTGTCTTTGATTACAATATTGCGAATAACCCAAATTTATTTGTAACTCAGCTGAATTCATATTTTCAAATCCTCTAGTTCTTATGGCTCAGAACA
>NW_006399848.1:4521018-4522072 GCF_000299155.1 Elephantulus edwardii
TATTGAGCTTCTCCAGCGGTTCCTTCCACAGATGTAGTCGATCTGATTCCTATGCATAATATCAGGTGAAGTAGCTGCTCAAATTCAGGGTGCCGACTCCAGGGGAAGACATTCCGTGGTAGTCCTGGAAGAACCTTGCTACTCTCAGCATCTGTCAGCTTGGGATTCCTTGGAAGTTTCCATATGTCTTGAGCTTCCCCTATATTGAGGAATTTCCCAGTACAGTGACCTAGGGACAAAAGACATGCCCCACTTTCAGCTCTTCTGCCCTGGTACTGAGGTCGTATTGTCTGTTTGCTTTCTCTCTCCTTGGATTCCTTATGAGATGTAAGATGGTACAGGCCCTACCAGGGGACATGCCTTCCTTCAGAGCAGGCCTGTGATCTCAGTGGGGGTACCACGTCCCATCGTAAACTACTTACAACTGACTGGCAGATCACTTCATGGGCAGTTATTAGCCATTGCATAACTTCCTCTCATCCTGACTCATTGACATCATAGATATCAGGGTTTACAACATAATAGGATAATTACATTATACTGAGATTTGTGGTCTGACCAAGTGACACCATCCAATCCGTTCAACCACTCAGTTCTCAGACTTGAACCAGTTTACAGGCCTAAATAAGCCCTTGAGGACGTCTCCACCACTACATGCTAAAAAATTATTTTGTTAATTTTTCTCTTGCTTGAACTTCTGGCAGTTCCCTATCTATATTTCTTTATGCTTTATTGATGATGTAAAGGCATTTGTGTGAATCATAACAAGTTATGGTTAACATTGAGAAGAATGGGAATCCCAACACACTTAATTGTGTTCTTGTAAGATCTATACCTGGATCAAGAGGCTCTTCTGTGAACAGAGTGAGGGAACATTGTTGTTGTTGTTGTTGTTGTTGTTATGTGCCGTCAAGTCGCTTGCGACTCATAGCGACCCTATGTACAACAGCCCTAAACCTTGCTCTATCCTGTGCCAATCTCATTGCCTCTGACACATCCATCCCAATTACCCCAGTCACTGAATCAATCCACCTCATAGAGGGTCTTCCCCTCC
>NW_006399848.1:4522828-4528474 GCF_000299155.1 Elephantulus edwardii
GATTGTGCTTGGCTGTACATGTACATATCCTTGAAGATGTATCATGGGGGTGTTGCAACCTAGAAGACACAAATTTGACTAACAAGTTATAAGTACAGCTTTTCAACATTTGTAATAGCATGACACTATTTTCCACAAGCCACTCTGGTTGCAAACAGTATGTGTTGACTTGGACTAAATCTAAGAAACTTTTTATTTAAATTTCTTTTTAAAAATGGATTCATCTTATACACAACTCACACATTATTTCCACTCAAAAATGCAGAAATTTCCTCTTTAATCTTACTCTTGATAAAAAGTAGTCTTTAGTACCATACTTCTAAGTCAGTATTTTTATGCTTTTATAGTATCTACAAACTTGTTAGTAAACAAGCTCACAATTTTAAGTCCTCTAATTAGCAACAGATTTTTTTTTTTCCTTTTTCACACTACACCACTACACAAAAGAGTTCTCACAGGAAATTCAGAAATGAAATGGTTAAAGTCTAATTATAAGACAAATTATTTTTGCATTTGCTAGTAAATATTTTCACTAACTGAAAAAGCTGTACACGTAGGGCTTGTTATAATTAGTCAATTGATAGCTTCTCCGTCCTCTTCACATGAAAAACTGATTATTTAAAAATAAGAATGACCTTTGACCTACCAAAGCTTCAAGAATGAAAACATGTCACTACATGGCTGTTTAAGACCTAAACAAAACAAAAACCCGAGACTTGGTGCCGCAGTCTGCAGGGAGTAGTACGGCTAATCAACGCGAGAGGCCTGTCGACTCCGCCAGTGGCTTCCTGGAAGGAAAATAAGCCATTTCCTTCGATTCCATCTGGAGGGTGAGCGATAAATTGGTTCTGACTAGATAGCATTAAGTTTATTAGTTATTTAAGACAAACTATAATTTTAAGATCCCAGCAAAACTTACACAATTTTTTAAAATTCTTTATAAACTTTTTCTTAAAGTTCTACCGTTTTCTACTTTTGCTAGAAATAAAGAATGTAATAGTCTCTTTCTACCACAAGGGGTCAGGCAATGGTAATTTAAAGTTAAATAGTTTTAGGGAGAAATCATCCCAAAGAACGTCAATGACTCCAAGAAAATAAATAAATAAGTAAACAAACCCTTTGAAGCGTCCAAGCGAGGAATAAGGGACATTCATGCTGAGTGCGGTTAAGCTTCTATTTGCTTTTGCATTGTCTAACCAGCCAAATATCCACTAAAACCCCCAGAAATTGAAATCCTCCAGCTCCGGATTATGTAGCAAGCAAGGGAGGCACGGGCCCAATGTATCCTTCCAACCAACCTGCAGAGCACGATTTTCACCTGCCCTTACTGCAACAAGGACGAGGTGAACCCCACGTGAAACTTCTCACCACAGATTAGCAAATAAACATAACTAAACCCTTAGACTTTGCTCAATGCAAACCGGTGCACATCTTGTTGACTGGTTAACCTGCCCTGATTCAGCTCGGAAATGCTTTATTGTGAGATTGATTCCAACCCAGAAGAGCAAATTCTTCTCTAATGTTCACTGTTTGCTACACTTCCAAATTCTTTTATTTAAAACCAATTTCAAAGTCTCTCAATGGAGCTCTGCTGGCCTAGTCCATGGAATTGTGCTACCAATCCAAAGGCATGTAGTTGGAATCCAACAATGGTTATCAATAACCCCCACCCGGTTATTTAGAGCCTCTGAAAACCCACTAGCGGGTCAGCAATGAACTGATTCCCACTCAGTAGCAAAGAGTTTGAGGGTTTTGAAGCCTATTTCATATTGATAGTAACCCTGCTTCAGGTTTGAAGTACTTAACTGAGTTGTTGTTGTTGTTGTTGTTAGTGTTGTTGTGTGCCATCTAATTGACTAGGCCTCTTAGCAACCCTACAAACAATGGCTCCTAATCTTACCCTATGCTGAGCCAACTTTACCATCTCTGATACACCTGACCCCACTGCCACAGTCATTGTGTCAATCTCTCTCATCCTGGGTTTCCCTTTTCCAAGTACGCTGTCCCTCCTGGCAACATGCTGAGTATATGAGACTTTTCTGGCATTTCTCAAACTGAAGGAACTGAAGAACACATTCAAGCCTGAAGTTGCAATACTTACAGATGCTATGGACAAATATATTAAATGATTCAGGAACTAAAAGAAGATGGAAAGAACACATAGAGTCACTGTACCAAAAAGAATTGGCTGACCCAGAACCATTTCAAGAAGGATCATATGATCAAGAACCAATAGTAATAAACAAGATCAAGCTGCGCTAAAGGACTTGGCAAAAAGCAAAGCCCCAGGAATTGAAATACTGATTGAGCTAATTGAGCTGAAAGATAGGAAATTGGAGTTCACATGGCAGGTATAGAATTAAAGAAGTGAAGGATTTAAAGGTTTATCTCAGATTGCTAGCTCCTAGCGCCATAGAGTCTAAACTAAGGGATTACATTTGCAGGGTTTGTGGTACAAGATTTGGACTATTTAGGGAGTGAATCACCTTCTCAGAGGTTCAAATTCCTCAAATGAAAATAGCACAGCATTTGCCGTAATGTTTAAAAACAAGTACGCATGTGGAAGAGTTCATAAGCACTAAAGCAATGGTTCTCAAAAGTGTGACTAGATGTTTGTTTTTGCTAGGTGTCATCATGCAGCTGGGATAGCAGATTGGAACTTTGCCCTGTCCAATGCTATCTTTACAATTTCCATCATGATTAGACGCACTGTCATAATCACTGTGTCAATGCTTCTTGTAGGGATGGGAGAGTCTTCTCTTTCTCTGACTTCTCTTTCTTGATGTTCTGGCCCCTCCTGACAATACACCCAACAAATGTGAGGTATAGTTTCACCATCCTCGCCTCTAAGGAGCACCCTGGTTGCACCTCCGTGACAGATGTGTTTGTTCCTCTGGTACTCCGTGGGTATTTACTCTTCTACTCCTTGGGATATTCAATAACTAAACAGGCTCTATGATAAGTGCCATCGAGTCATAGGTGACTCATAGTGACCCTATAAACGAAAAATCTGGACACCTATATAACTTTCGTCCTTTCTCCAGGTACATAGGGTTTCCAGAGGCAGCACTTAACAACAACAATAGCATAGAGAGATCAGTTGACCTAGTGTACAGAAAGTCATGCTCCTGAGCCAAAGGTGGGTGACTCTACTCCGCAGCCCTCAGGCCTGCCTTTAATTGTTTTTGGTGAAACATTCTTCTAGGTCATGTAACCCTGGTATGTCCACTTGCAGTAACTCATGGTTGCTGTGAAGCCGGATACTGTGACACTGATGAGTCAAATGCGAGAATGTTTGTCCATAGTGGACAGTGTTTGGTGGAGTTCCCCCCATTAAAACAAGCTTGGAAGCAGAAGTGGCATCCACTTCCGTTAAATAGCTTCCCTCCGGAAACCCTATGAACCCAGAGAAAGGATGAAAGTCATACAGGTGTCCAGGTCTTCCGTTCATAGGGTCGCTATGAGTTGCCTACGACTCGAAGGCACTTAACAACAAACAGACTCTGGAAACTTGCTCCAAACTCAGAATCTCAGGCTGTATCTCAGACCTACTAAGCCAGAAACTCTTTCGGAGGCCCTGCAGTCAGCATGTTGCCAGGAGGGACCAGTCCTTGGAGGACATCACGCTTGGAAATGTGGAGGGACAGAGCAGGTGAGGAAGACCCTGACTGAGATGGATTGACAGAGTGACTGGGGTAAGTGGGAGGACATTACCATCTTTCTTTCAAGAAGAAACTGGTGGATTTGAATTGCTTGCCTTTGATTGATTGGCAGCACAACCCTTTACTCACTAGGCCACCAGCGTGACTGGGGTAAGTGAGATTGGGTCAGGATGGGACAGAGTTCAGAGATTTTGTGCACAGGGTCGCTATGCGTCGAAGGAGACTCGAGAGCACATAACACCACCACAATCAGCTTGCTAGAACTGTGTAATTCTGACACAGTTTGAAGACCTCCGCTGTAAAGAATTATGCGTAGGTTAGCGACAGGAGGGGCGAGAGAAGGGGAAGGAAGACCAGGCCCGCCTCGGGCGGAGGGCAGGGCTAATTCAAAGGGAAAGGAGTGGCGCCGGGTTCTAGGCCTCAACCTCTGCGCGGGCCGCGGGCGCAGGCAGGAGGCGCTAGACTGCTGTGTTCCAGGAGGCGGGGTCTGCGCGCCGGAGGCTGTGCGCTCCTGGGACTGGTCCGCCGCGTGGGGCTGGTACCGCGGTGGGACAGCGGGTCTACGGTCAAGCCACTCCAGGCAGCGGGTGAGTCCTCTGGGTCGTTTGTGCTCGTCGGTGGCTCCTCGCGCGCGCGGGCGGCGGGGAGCGGGACTCTCACTCCGAGGACCCGGGCGGCTGCGGCGGCGGCGGCGCTGGAGGGAAGCGCACCCGGGTCAGCCCGGCTGTCGGGCTGCCCGGAGCCCTGCTCACCTCAGAGCACATCGCTCCGCTGTAGCCACGCCAAGGGCTGAGCGCCAGGGACTCACAGGGAAGCCTTTTCGCTGGAGCATTAGGCGCCGTGATGGGTTTTTAAATGTTGTCCTTAAGTTGCGTTCTTGTGTCAAGTTTTCCAGCTTGGCGAGTTGCCGCTCTGTGCATCGCACTGATGGATGATTAGTAAATAGTGCTTTTAAATCCTGTGACTTGATCTTCGGGTTTCCTAGCAACAGGAGAACTTCCCTAGTGTAAACTGAAGCTTTAAATCTTTGGAACCTGGTTGACGCGGGTCCTGGGTAAGATTCAAGTTCGAATCCACCAGCTGCTCCGCAGGAGGATGGCTATCTCCTCCCAATTTACTGCCCCTGAAAACCCGCTTGGAGGGTTTTCAGTGGGTTGGTTCCGACTTCATGTCACACAACCATGACCACACAACTTTACATTTTTTTCATGGACCAACTCTACTGCAAAGAGTTATAGACACAAAATAATGTAGGAAGACTTACAAATATGTGTAGACTTCTTTACTCGGTTCTCTTTAAAAAAAAAATCCCCTCCTGGCATTTAATAAAGATGTTCAATGGTCGTCAGCACAAGGGGGGTAGGGGTTGTTTTAAAAAGCAAACGCGCAGTTAAGAAAGACCTTTCCCCTTCACACAGTTAAATGTCGTAACGCAAGTATGCACTTGAAAAGATAGGTTTAGAAACCTAATGCAACCCTCATGTATCCCGGGCATACAATTTCCTCCTGTTTTATAAACACTCAGACGCTTAAACATGAGTCAGTTAAGCTGTGTCAATATTTAGAAGGCACACCAGCCCAGGCATCCTAGAAAAGCAAAACAGAACAGCCACATCAGGCTGTTAGAAGTGCTCCTTCCCCTGTGCTAAGAAATTTGGAACCCAGTTAGGATATCCTAATAGTAAGGGCCCAGTGGGTGCGTTTATTGGACAAAGATAAGGTAGGCGTAACAAACAGTAAAGGACAGCAGTAAATCAAAGCAGTATATGGGGTTGGCTTCTAGGCCATGGTGTCTCTTGAAGTGAAATGAGTGGACAATCTAAACAGTTCTACAAGGGGAAGTCTTTTCTACAAGCAAAAATGCAGTCTAATTTGAATTATTTGGGTGGAATCCTGCTTGCTTTGATTATATTGTGCTGCAGTAACAAAGATACCACAGGTCTGTGGCTTGAACAGAACTTTCTTCCCTTATAGATTAGGTTGT
>NW_006399848.1:4534039-4544237 GCF_000299155.1 Elephantulus edwardii
TCCTTTCAATACAATGACTCAGTATATTCCTTCCATCTTCTTTTGATACCTCCTGGATCATTTAACATTCTGCCTAAAGCATCCTTGATTGTAGCAACTCAAGGTTTGAATTTGTTCTTCAGTTCTTTGACATGGTTTAAAATTAAGAAGGGAGTGCATCAGATTGAATTCCCAATCTGTATGCTGAGGAAATTATTCAAGAAGCTGGGCTGTATGAAGATGAATGTAGCATTAAGATCAGGGGAAGCCTTATCAATAATCTGCATTATCCAGATAGCACAACCTTGCATACTCAAAGTGGGAAGGACTTGAAGCACTTGTTGCAGAAGATCAAAGAATACAGCCTTCAATATCAATTGCATCTCAATGTCAAGAAAACAGAGATTCTTAACACTAGACCAATAGGCAACATCATGATAGATGGAGAAAAAAATTAAAACTGTCAACAATTTCATCTTACTTGGATCTACCATCAACACCCTTGGGACCAGCAGTCAGGAAATCAGGAAAGGGTCAATGCATCTCATTGAAGATCTTCCTCATTTCATTAACCCTGTATTTCCCAAGCATGAAAGCCTTCTCTAGGGACTGAGCTCTCCTGATAACACGTCCAAATTGCGTGGTGCATGAAGGCTCACCACCCTCAACCCTAAGGAGCACTCTGGCTGTGTTTGCATGTTCTTCTGGCAGACCCTGGGTTAGTCAATATTCTTTGCAAACACTATCATTCAAAGGCTTCAGTTGTTCGTCAGTCTTCCTTATTCAGTTTTTGTATGCATATGTGGCAACTAGAAATGCCGTAAGTGGTGTCAGGTACTCCTTAGTCCTCAAAATGTCGCCTTGCTCTCCAGTATTTTAAATAGGTCCTTTGCAGGAACCTTGCATAAAGTCATTTGATTTCTTGGCTGATGCTTTTATAAGGCGTCAACTGGATCCAAATAAAATTAAATTCTTGACAATATCAGCTAAGTTCCCACTTTTATTATATTGGTTATTGGCCCAATTACAAGGCTTTTGGAATTTTTTTTTTTTTTTATGTTAAAGTTTAATCTCTACCGAAGGCAGTCTTTGGTCTTTAGCCATTAGTGCTTCAAGTTCTCTTCACTGTCAGCAAGCAAGGTTATGTCATCTACAGATCAGAGCTTATTAATGTACCTCTCTCCTAAAATGATGCCACATTCTTCCCTTTGTGGTCCAGGTCATTATATTATTTGCTCAGCATAAGCACTGAGTAAGAACCAAAAGACACAACCATGACATACACTTTCTAGGATTTAAACTTTTGTTCTGTTCCGATGACTGCCTCTCTTGTCAGTGTACAGGCTCTTCATGAGCACAGTTAAGTGTTCTGGAGCTCCTATTTTTGTCATGTTACCCATAATTTGTTATGATCCTTACAGTAGAATTCCTCACGGAGTCAATAAAACACAGGTAAACAACTTTCTGGTATTCTTCAATTTAACCTGGATCTACCGGATGTCAGCAGTGGAATCTCTCTTCTGTTCCACATCTTTTCTGAGCCAAGGTTGAATTTCTAGCAATTCTCTGTCAATGAACTATCACATTATTGTCAGGAAAATTTTACTTGGTTGTGATAGTAATAATATTGTTGGATAATTTCTGTATTCTCTTGGGTCACTTTTGTTTGGAAAGGACATGAACATGATCCTCTTCTGGTCAGTTGGCCAGATAGTTACCTCATATTTCCTGGAACAGATGAATGAGCACCTCCAACTGTGAGTCTGTCTGTTGAAACATTTCCTTTGGTATTGCATCAGTTCTTGGAGTCTTACTGTTCTGTTCAACAATGCCTTCAAAACTACTTGAACTTACTCCTTCCAAACTATCGGTTCATGGCCATATACTACTTCCTAAAATGGTTAAACTTCCACTAGCTTGTTGTGATTTTTTTGTAATAACAGTAAGATTTCTTGAGCTGTATCCTAGGTTAGAAGCCGGGGTTTTCCCATATTGCTCTTGATGGACAAAGCCCAAACATTCTGCCAGTTCTTCTTTAGGAGTGAAATTAGAAAGCTGGCAGCCAGGTGAATATTGTAAATGAGTTAAACATTTGGCATCTTCAAATGGCTAACAGCCATTGCTAGGTACAGGACCTTTTTTATCTGGAATTTGATGGTGGACTTCACCTTATCTTACTTTCTTTAACCACCATGTTCTCATTGTGGGTAAACAGAGAAGGGAACGTGGCAGGCTTATTTAGGCCCAGACTAGGATTCCTGAGATCTGCTTGATCGGGATTCAGAAACCAAGAGGCATCATACTTCTTGGCCAGCTTCTTATTCCTGTTGAATTTTCTCAGCGCTTCAATGTCCTCAGGGGGAATATTCCACAGCCTTGGCTTCATCACAGTGTTGCTGACCCCCAAGAACACACACAGAGAACTTGGGACGTGGGGTGGACTTAAGCCTGATGGCCCCTGAGAAGCGTTTGTCCCTTCTGAGGATCAGTTCCTCAGACTCCATAGTTTCCAATCACCCTTTGTGTTTGCACTGGTTCCTATACAACATTTCCTGTATCACCTCATAGAGGGGGTTGCAAGAGTCTGCTGCTCATGGTTCCTAGTATCCCAGTAACCAAAAAAGAGAAACTAGTTCTTTTTACCACCGTCATTTTATATATTCTGTCCATCTTCTCTTAGTGCTTCCTGAATCGTTTAATATTTCACCTATAGAATCTTTCACTATTGCAACTTATGGCTTCAATTCTTTTCCCCCTTTAGTTCTTTCATCTTGAGAAATGCCCAGCATGTTCCTCCCTTCTGAATTCCAGTTCTTTATTTGCATTTTGTCACAGTGCTTTGCTTTGTATTCTCAAGCCACCCTTTGAAGTCTGGTCAGCACACTTACTTCATTATTTCCATTTACTTTAGCTCTGTGTTTTAGAACATGTTTCATAATCTTTTTCTGACATCAATTTTGGTCTTTCTTTTCAGCAATCATTGTTTTCTTCATTCACACTGTCCCTAGGTCACCCCACAATGCATGTAATATTTGATCATTAGCATTTAATACATTCTAGAGATCTGAATTATGCAGATGATACAGCCTGGCTTGACAAGGACTTGCAACAGTTGCCACAAAGGATGCAGAACTGCAGCCTTCAATATGAATTACATCACAACATCAAGAACACAAAAATCCACACTACTGGGTCAATTGACAACATCATGATATATGGAGAAAAGATTGATGTTGTCACTGATTCCTTCTTACTTGGAGCCACAATCCGTTTTCTTGGTAGTAACAGTCAGGAAATCAAAAGATGCGTTGCACTGGGAAAGTCTGCTGTCAAGAACCTCTCCAAAATACTAAGGAACAGTGATGCCAGTTTTAAAGCTACAGTGCACCTGATTCAGGCCATGGTCTTTTCAATTACTTGCTAGGCCTCTGAGAGCTGGACAGGAATAAGGATGATAGAAGAGTTGATGCCTTTGAGTTGTGGTGTTGGAGAAGATCACTGAATATCCCATGGGTTGCCAAAATAACAAACAGATATGTATTGGAAACGGTGCAGTCAGAGTGCTCCTTTGAGACAAGGATAGCAAGACTTTATCTCATACACACTTTGGGCACGTTCTTAGGAGGGATCATCCTTGGAAAGAGACATCGTGCTTTGAAATGTAGAGGGGCTTCTAAAAAGAGGAAGACCCACAATAAGATGGATTGACACAGTAACTACAGCGATGGGCTCAAATATGTTAGAGATGATGAGTATGGTACAGGATAGGACTGGACCAGATTTAGATCTGTTGTTCGTAAGTTTGCTGTGAGGCATTCAACTTGAACAACAACAGAAATCACCTCTAAAATCAAGGTTATATTACTCAAGGCACTTTTAGACCTGTTTTAACTTTTTTCAGCTTCAACTTACGCTTGTGTATGAAAAATTCATGGATTCTTTTCATCTTGGCATCAGATCAGCAACTGAGAATCTCAAAAGTTTTACTTCATACCTATCATTAAGGTCTATTCTACTTTGAGAAGGCAGCTTTTCTCAGTCATATTCCATATGCCTTCTGACTGGAGGGACTTACTGTCGGTTCAGCAGATGATGGGCCACAGCTATCCATAAGGTTTTCACTGGCAAATTTCTTAGATGCAGGTCATCAGTCCTTCTTCCGAATCTGTCTTAGTCTGAATTGAGGCCTGTCCCCCATGAGTGACCCGGCTGATTTTTCAAATATAGTAGAATAGCTTCCAGAAATGCACAAGACGTCACAGTCTGGCAAAGTGGCAGATGAATGGTGGAGTTCCAAAATGCATGGTGGAAATAGACATAGCATAGTAACTGGCAGTAATACCTGCTTTGGATCCACAACGTGGAATCAGAGCTACTTTGATTGGGGTAAGGCTCTGAAGAACCCAGATGGAACCCTCCAATTGTTTCTACCTTGGAAAATGGTATACCGAAAGCAATACACTTGACAGGGAGATTCCAAAGATTAGTACCTCTATCAAGCAAGGACTTAAAGGATGCTGGGGTGAAGGTTCCCACAGCATCCTCATTTAGCTAGCCAATTTGACTCCTAGTGCCACAGTAACCAGAATAGAATAAAAAATAGGTGACTCTTGGAAAGTGGATTTTCATAAGCTTCATGAAAAGTGAATTATCATAAAGTTAACAAGATGATGATTCCAGTTGCCACTGCTGTTGTATTGTATCATCACTTAAGCAAATAAGAGATCCATATTTGTGCCCATTCCAGAGAAAGATGATCCAACAAAAGGAAGACATTTCCAGCAATATCATTAATGTTACACACAAAATTGACAGACGCTAAGTCCAAAGTGGTTGCTGCATATTCCATCAACAGGACACCACTGTTAGAAACTCAACCCTGATTCAGAAAAGGATGTGAAACAGATGAGGGATAAGATTGATGGCAGATCTTGGTTGAAAGAGGACTGGCTCTTAGAAATCAATCACTCTGTGGATAATAACTAATGATGGCTAACACAAGGAGGGAAATAGGAGTTCCAGAACACTTAATTCAAAGACATCAATTCTTCTGCAGTTTTCCTTATTCATTATTCAGCTTTTGAATACCTGTGAGATGATTGAAAATATCATCATGGCTTGGGTTCATCTTACTGTTATCATCAGTGTGATATTGTAAAAAAGAGCAAGGACAACATGGAGACAGCCATATCAGATCTTTACCAATCCTGCAATGGAGAGCTGTTCTTAACAGTAGCATCACAACACAAAACCAATTCCCCTGAGGACAGACATTCCCCACATTCCTGCCCCTCTTTCCACTCATCCCACCACCAGTCTCACAACTTTCCTATGTCCAAAATCCGATGTAATGGTCACAGACCGCACAGCACCATATTACTTGGTAGGAAGGCTAGAATCCAGGTTTGTAGCAAGATGCAGTCACTCAGTCAGAACAGTGTCCAGAATGTGCTCACAGGCACCTCTCAGCCTTGGGCCTCACAGCTTTAGGACGGTGTTACAAAGCTCAGTCCTGACAGTTACGGCTCTCCCCTCTCCAGTCTTCCAGCAAACTTAGGCTAAGGCACTTAGCTCTGCTTTCAAGGGAAAACAGTCCCAGGTCAGTTCCATCTCATGTCAGGTCTCTGCTTCGCTGTTTTAGCTGCCGCTGTTGCTCGCCTGTAGGTCTGGCAAGCACAAGAATCTCTGGCCCCAAAGGGCATGCACAGCATGTCTGCTTCTCCTTTGCTTATTGTGAGATTCTCAAGTTCTGATGCTGAATCTGCTTAATTTAGTACCAAAACTAGCCCATCCTCTTGTGGATAGGCTAATACATCCTATTCACCTGTTCCTGCCCGTACACGTGGCATAGTCAAACTTAATGACTAGGAAAGGCAATATGAGCAATATACTCTTAGTACCACAGACATCTTGACTCTTTAACACTTTCAAGAGGTTTTTGGCAACAAATTTTCCTGTTGGAGTATATTATTTGATTCATTGCAGAACCTATACATAGACCAAGAGGCAATCATTCATACAGAAAAAAAAAACATACTGCATGGTTTAAAATCAGGAAAGATATATGTCAAGGTTATATCCTTTTGCCATAGTGGTTCCGCCGTTATGCTCAGCAAATAAGATTGTTGAGAAGATTGTTGTTGTTGTTACATGCTGTCAAGTTGAATACAACCCATAATGACCCTATGAAAACCAGTTCTGAGCCCTGCCCTATCCTGTGCCATCCTTATACTTCCTGACACATTAGAGCCTGCTATGACAGTCACCATGTCAACCCACCTAGTTGAGAGTCTTTCTCTCCTTCGTCAAACCCCTACCTTTCTGAGCATCGTGTCCCTCTCCAAGAAATAGCCCTTCCTAGCAACATGCCTAAAGTATGTGAGACTAATCCTCATCATCTTAGCCTCAAAAGCAATCTGGCTGCACCTTCTCCAAGACATATTTGTTTGTTCTTTCATCAGTCCATGGGATGTTCAACTCAAAGACATGAATTCTTCTGTCACCCCATTCATTGTCAGCTCTCAGATGCATAGCAAGTGATAGGAAAGACCATGGCCTGAATCAGATGCACCTTAATCTTCAAACTGATGTTGTTGTTGTTGTTGTTGTTGTTGTTGTTGTTGTTGTTGTTGTTATGTGCCATCCAGTCACTTGTGAGTCACAGTATCCTATAACCCCTGCTCTATCTTGAGCTAACTTTATTGTCTCTGACATACCTACACCATTCATTATCCCAGTCACTGAGTCAGTCTACTTCATCCAGGGTCTTCCTCTCCTGCGCTGTCCCTCCACCTTTCAAGCTTCATGTTCCACTCCAAGGACTGGTCCCTCCTTGCAACATGCCCAAAGTATGTCAGACGGAGCTTCAGAATTCTTGTCTCCAAAGAGCATCCTGGTTTCTCCCTCTCCAAGAAGAAACTGTTTGTTCTCCTAGCAATCCATGGTATATTCAATAATCTTCTCCAAAACCAAAAGTCAAAGGCATCAATTCTTCTTTCACCATCCTTAGTCCTTGTCCAGCTCTCTGATGCATAGCAAGTAATTGTGAAGACTATGGCCTGGATCAGGCACACCTTAGTTGCTACACTGACATCATTGCTTTTCGGTACTCTGGAGAGGTCTCTGACAGCAGATTTTCCCAATGCAATTCATCCCTTGATTTCCTGGCTGCTGGTTCCAAAGGGTGTTAGTTGTGGAGCCAAGCAAGCTGAAGCTGTTAACAGTCTCAATCTCTTCACCATGTTGCTGCTAATTGGCATTACTCCTCAATAATTTGGAGAGGTCCCTACAATATGTCTCCTGATTTCCTGACTTCTGGTACTACAGGTGTTAATTGTGGATCCAAGTAAAATGAAGTTGACAATTTCAACCTTTTCTCCATCTACCTGAGAAGATAGGCTAAATGAATAAGAATGTGGCATCATGATTGGAAGAATTCTCATCAACAGTGCTATATACAGATGTCACAATTAGCTTCCTAAAAGTGGGCTTGAGGCACTTACTAATGAAGATGAAAGATTACAGCCTTCAGTGTTAATTTTACCTTAACATAAATAAAAGAAAGAAATATCACAACGGGGCCAAAAAGCAACATGATGAAAGAGAGTATGTTGAAGTATCAAGGGTATCCTTTTACTTTGCTGAGCAATCAGTGCCTATAGAAGCAGCAGTCAAGAATTCAAACGATGTATTGGGCCAATCCACTGTGAAAGACCTTTTGAAAGTGTTAAGGAGCAAGGTTGTCCCTTTGAGGACTAAGATGTACCCGATCCACACCTTAATGTTTTCATTCACCTTATATGCGTGCTGGATAATGAGTAAAGAAGATCAAAGAATTGAAGTCTTTGAATTATGGTTTTGGTGAAGAGTATTGATTATACTATGGAATTTCCAGAAGAATACTCAAATCTGTCTTAGGAGACATATAGCCAGAGTCGTTTTTAGAATCAAGGATGGCAAGAATTCATGTTTCACAGACTTCAATGTTATCAGGAGGAGCTAGTCCATGAAAGGACGTCATGCTTGGTAAAGCACAGGGATAAGCAAGAAAGAGGAAGACCCTCATCAAGAAGGATGAACACAGTGACTACAATGCACTCACTCAGACATTGTAATAATTGTGAGGATGGCTCAGGACCAGACAGCTTTGTTCTCTTATACACAGGGTCATTATTAGTTAGAACCAACTTGATTAAAATCTAGTTGGTCTGTTATGCGAAGGGTCTATGTATTGGACCCTATGAATTGGAACCGGCTCAGTGTCTGCTAACAAAAACAGGCAGACTGGCTGTCCTGAAACAGCCAAACAGAACACATGAGAAATATGCTATACTTTTTACTGAGATCAAAGTTGGCAAACCTGAGGTTAAATTCTAAGTTCTTTATTCCTCGATGCTGGTTGCACCCTGATGCTCTTTGGTTTTGGTCCCTGCCTCCCCCACAACGTGAAACAATTTCCTGTAGATCTTAAATTCTGTATTTGGTTAAGGACTGATGAAAGTAAGCATATTTTATTTGACTGATGTTTTTTCCCTGGATTCTAGGCATAGAAGTGACTGGGCCACGCGGTCAACAAACCTTCCTCACTGCCCTAGGCTTTTCCTTGGTTCTACTCTTCAGCATGGTCTCTTAGCACGTAGATGAAGGGCTGGGTACTCTGGCCTCTTTGGCTTTCATAGCAGCCCTCATTCAGTAAACAGTGCCAGTCTGCCAGGTGCCTCAGGTCTAGCTCTAGAAAGATATCCTCACTCTTTTTTTCAAATCTGTTTATTTTCCCATGCATCTGTCTGAGCAATTATTTATTCCTTTTGGATTCATTATTCTGCAGTGGAATGGCATGCTGGAAAATGCCTGTCTTCCTACACAGAGAGGATTTTGAAAACATAGGCTCCATTTTGTTTAACATTCTATTCCCACCACCTGTAACCATTTTTCATGGTATTGTTGTTGTTATTGTCATTATGTGCTCTCATGTCACCTGTGACTCATAGCAACCATATGTACAACAGCTCTGAACTCTACCCTATCCTGAGCCAATCTCACTGTCTCTGACATACCTACCCCCATTATCACAGTCAATCCATCTCATCAGGGGTTTTCCTCTTTTGTGCTGTCCCTCCACCTTTCCAAGCATGATGTCCCTCTCCCAGGACTGGTCCCTCTTGAAAACATGCCCAAAGTATGTGAGATGGAGTTTCAAAATCCTTGTCTCCAAGGAGCAGCCTAGTTTCATTTCTCCAGGACAGACTTGTTTGTTATCTGGTGTGTTCAATATTATTCTCCCACACCACAACTGAAAGACATTGATTCTTCTTCTATTATCCTTAGTCATTGTTTAGCTTTCAGATGCATAGCAAGTAATTGTGAAGACCATGGCTTGGATCAGGTGCACCTTAGTCTCTAGACTGTCACTGTTGCTCTTCAGCACCCTGGAGAGGTCCCTGACAGCAGATTTTTCTAATGTAATTCATCTTTGATATCCTGTCTACTGGTGTCAAGGATTGTTGATTGTAGAGTCAAGCAGGATTAAATCATCAATTTCTCTCTCATCTCCATCTATCATGGTGCTTTCAAATTGCCCAGTGGTGAGAATTTTTCTTTTCTTCATGTTAAGCTTCAATCCATATTGAAGACTGCAGTCCTTGACCTTCTGCTCTTTTTTTCCTATTCTGCAAGTCAGTTAGAAAATCTTCCAGGACTTAGAGAATTATTTCTTTTTTATTCTGGTAAGTAAAGCTACTCTTTGAGGCCCCCAAACTATTTATAATTGGTAAAACCAAAAAATAATTTTTAATAATGCTTCTTGAGGAAATAGACTACAGGCCCCTCTGGTATATACCACTCACCTTAGCAAAATCTTCAACATATTTCCTGTCTTCTACTTTTATATACAAGTGCAGTGATTTCAGCAAGTCAAATTTGATTCATAGTGACCCTGAAAACAAACAGATCTGATCCCTGGCCTGGCTTGTGCCATCTGCATCATCTCTGACATACTTGAGCCCATTGCTGAAGTCACTGTGTCATTCCTTCTTGTTGAGGGTCTTTCTCTCCTGTACTGACGCTCCACCTTTCCAAGCATGATGTTCTTTTTAAAGAATAGCCCCCTCCTAAGAGCCTTCTCCTTACCTATTAAATCATAATGCTGAGAAGATTATTTTTTTATTTAATTTCTTTATTTTTCATTTCAATGAACATCTACAGAGATTTTGGAATTCCA
>NW_006399848.1:4544747-4550749 GCF_000299155.1 Elephantulus edwardii
TTATGGTCTCTTTAGGGTATATTCCCAGAAATGGAATTGCTGGGTCAAATGGTATCTCTATTTGCAACTTTTTGAGAAAGCGCCACATCGCTTTCCACAGTGGTTGCACCATTTTACACTCCCACTAATCGTGAATAAGGGTTCCAGTCTCTCCACAACCTCGCCAGCATTTGTTGCTTGCTGTTCTGTTAAATTTTGCTAGTCTTACTGGGGTGAGATGATATCTCATAGTTGTCTTGATTTGCATCTCGCTGAGAAGATTATTTGAGAAGCTGGACTCTATAAAAGAAGAATGCGGCATAAGCGGTGGAGGAAGACTCACCAGTAACCTTCATTATGCTGATGACATAACCCTGCTTGCTTAAAGTGCGGAGGACTTAAAGCACTTGTTGCAGAAGGTCAAAGACTGCAGTCTTCAATATGAATTGCATCTCAAAGCCAAGAAAGCAAAAATCCTAGCCACTGGACCAATAGGCAACATCATGATAGGTGGGGAAAAGTCAAGGACTTCATCTTAGTACACTTGGTACTAGCAGACAGGAAACCTATTACATAGGGAAAGTCTAGTCAGGGACCTTTCCAAATTATTGAGGAGCAATGATGTCAGCTTGAGGACCAACGAATGCTTGATTCAGGACTTTCAGACACTTGCTGTGCATCTGAGAGCTGGAGAGTGACTAAGAATGACAGAAGAGTGCATCATTTGAATTGTAGTGTTGGAGAAGAGTGCTGAATATCCCATGGACTGCCAAAAGAATAAACACATATGTCTTAGAGAATGTACAGCCAGTGTTCCTTGAAAGCACATATGATGAAGCTTTGTCTCGCATACTTTGGGCATGTTGCTAGGAGAGGATAGTCCTTGGAGAAAGTCATCATGCTTGGGAAAGAGGAGGAATGACAAAGGATAGGAAAACTTTCAACCAGGTGGATTGGCACAATGACTGCAGCAATGGGCTTGAAGGTGTCAGATATCGTGAGAATGGCCCAGGATATGGTTCACATCTGTTGTTCATAGAGTTGCTGAGTTGTGCTTGACTCAATGGCATCTAACAACAGCATGCCCAAAGTCTGTGTGATGAAACTTGACCATCCTTGCTATGATGTTAGAAGTTGATTGTTCAAAAATGGTTTTTCTAACCATTAACTTTGACTCTGCCATAAAGATGGGCAGCATGCATGAATAGGGCATATTAGTCTCTCCAGAAGGAGATTGGTTAGTTTTGGCATTAAGTTGAGCAGACTCAGCAGCAGAACTTGAGAATCTATTGACCAGCAAAGAAGAAACAGAGAATGCAGAGTGTGAGTCAGTCAGGACCAAAGATTCTGCACTACTCAGAGCAGGGTCTACAGGAGTAGCAGCCACGATAGCATAGAACCAGAGACCTGATATGAACATAGCTGACCTTGGGACTGTTAACCCATGGAAGCAGAGCTAAGAGCCTTTGCCCAAGCTTGCTGGTGGTCTTAGAGGAGAGCCATAACTGGCAGGACCAGGAAATTAAAAGACAGTGAAATGGGAAAGTCTGCTGTTAGAGACCTCTCCAAAGTACTGAAGAGCAATCATGTCACTCTGGAGATTAAGGTGCACCTGATACAGGCCATGGTCTTTGCATTTGTTTCTATGGGTCAGAGAGCTGAACAATGACTAGGAAAGATAGAAGGAGAATTGATGCCTTTGAGCTGCGGTGCTGGAGAAGAGTATTGAATATACCATAGATTGTTAGGAAAATGAACAGGTTCATCCTAGAGAGGGTTAAATCAGGCTGCTCCTTGGAGGAAAGGATTCTGAAACTTCATCTGACATACTTTCGACAAGTTGCAGTGAGGGACTGGTCCTTGGAGAAGGACGTCATGCTTGGGAAGGTGGAGGGACAGCACAAGAGAGGAAGACCATCTATGAGATGGATTAATAGCAGACTGACGTCACTGCAGGCACAGTTCAGTAGTTGTCCTGACTGATTATATCCTGTTACCAACCTGAATTATAACCTTTGGACTTCCTTAATAAACCTTACAATTGTAAATAGGGATCCATGTACTCTGTGAGTTAGTGCTATGGATTTCAAACTCAGTAGAATTATGGGTTGGTTCCAATTTGACAATACAAAAAAAGAACAGCAGGTGCCTTAACAGAAGTAGACTGCTTCCTCTTTCTTCCAGGAAGCAGCTAGTAGATCCAAACCACTGACCTTTTGGTTAGTAGTTCAGCACATACTCTGCAAAATACCACCTCTCATTCCTTTATGCCATTATCAGGGTTCAAGTTACCCATTAGTCTATTGTGTTCATTGTCTGTAATTCACAATATATTTCCCCAGAGATACTATTTCAGATGTAAACCAAAAAGAGCTATTAAACATTTAACTTCCTGAAGCTGATATTTTATCAACTACCTCTAGCCTCCATTGATAATATTGTTACTTTTAAGGGAAAAAATAGCATTCAATCTATTTATTTTTCAGAGAATTGCCTTTTCTTTGAGTTGCACCACAATTAAATTCTGCCAAAAGAATGAAAATTCAAAGGCAAGTTCTCTTTCACATTGAAGTGTGAATCATTCATTGCCCAGATTGTTGGACAAAGAAGAGTTGCTGTTGACGTGAGGGCTTTAGTTTGAAATTATTAAAGGTTATATAATGAGATTAAATTGGTGAATCAGACGTTATCTATTTTGTAATTGTACTTGACACTAATCTTTAAATAAATAAATTTTAAATAAGTAAAATGTCATGCCGTCAGAAGTTACTAAGTAGAATAGAGTTTAAGAAAATAACTATTTTTTATTTTCAAAGGTAGCTGAAGCCATACTGTTTTGTAGAAATAATGGAGAACAGAAAAGACATTGAAAGCCAAGAAGAATTTTGGACAATGAAGCCTTGGGGAACTCCAGAAGATGATCATTTGGTAAAATAATTAGTAATTAATATGCATAATTATAATGCAAATGCTTGGAAGCGGGAGTGGCATCCACTTCCTAAATAACATGTCTCAAGAAACTCTATGAACTTTGATAAATGTCGATAGTTGTAGAGGGGCTTCCAAGACTTTTGTTCATAGTGTCACTATGAGTTGTGCTCGACTCAAAGGCAATCAACAACAATGCAAATGCCATTCTGTATCTTCTGTTGTTGTGTCCTGTCAAGTTGAAATTGACCCACAGCTGACCTTCTGGTGGGTTTTCAAAGACAGTTAATCACTAGGACGGAGAGTGCCCATCCTTCTCCCATAGGACAGCTGGTGAATTTGAACCCTGTGCCTTTGGGCATGCAACACAGCTTCTTGCCAATAGGCCACCAGTGCTCCCTCTGTATCTTCTAGTGTTCTCACAATTAGACTTAGCGTTCTGGTGCCATACTCCCAATTCCTGTCACTGATAGTGAAGTGAGTGAGATGTGTTATATGAGAAGCAGAGTATCAGATTCATTCAACGGCTTAGCCAAATGACCTTAAATAAATCACTGATAATCCCAGGTCTCAATTTATCCATGAAGTGAGAGTTAGATCAGATGATCCCAAGGCCATTCTAATTCCTTCCAACAAACTGTGGCTGTAAGTTTTGGGAGGGGAAAATATATCCATATAAAAGTAATCACCCTGGAGGTGTTTCTAGGAGATCATAGAAAATTGATGAATCATTTTTTAACCAAACAATTCACTTGTGAAATAAGAATCACTTACCCCACTTTGCCCCACCCAAGAATTACATATTTTTTTACTACATTATTTGACTGTTGGATGGTAGCAAGGATTCTGAAACTTCATCTGACATACGTTGGCTATGTTGCAAGGAGGGACCAGTCCTTGGAGAGGGATGTCATGCTTGGGAAGGTGGAGGGACAGCACAAGAGAGGAAGACCATCTATGAGATGGATTAATTCAATGACTGGAATAATGGGGGTAGATGTGTCAGAGACAATAGAAAAGGCACAGGATAGAGCAGGGTTTAGAGCTGTTGTACTTAGTGTCACTATGACTCGCAGACAACTCGATGGCACATAACAACAACAGATGGTAGCAATGTTTGCTTCTAAACTTTTTTTTACTTTCCTAAATTATTTGACCTGCAGTTTTAACAGAAATTCTTTGGTCACAATTATCTTAATAGGCAAAATAAATTATAAACGTGTACTTTATAATAATATCACTTCCAAGTTAACCACCTTACCTACTGTTTATGGCCCTTCAGCCCTAGCCAAAATTTGATCTCCAACTGATTATTATATCAGTAAGCTTGCTTTAACAAAGTACCAAGATGATGGGACACTGTATCAGGCTCATCAATTCCCTTCTAGATGAGTAATCCTGAGGGGGAAAAAAGTATTCAATACAATATATTACGCAGAGTAAAATTCAAATAACAAAGTCATTTTTAAACACTAAAAATTATAGACCACTATGTGAATTAAAAGCTATGTACATAAAATGAGAAAGGAGCCTCATAATCACTAGCATCATTATAAGTCTTAGAATGTCCTGGTGCCACATACAGAAGAGCTAAAAGTAATGAGGAAAACTTTACAAAGAAAGTAAATTTAGTCATAAAGTAGCATATTTGAAAGATTGTTCTTTAAGCTCTTACTTTGAAGTTTGAAAAGTGCTTGTTTGGGGATTTTATTTTTGTAGTGGTTTTGTGTTTTGGGGTTTGTTTTACACTGATCTATCCATCAGTTAGAGAGCTCTGACAGTGTAGACCATAGGGAGATGTGCTGCTAACACAAAGGTGGTGCCTTTCTGCTGGTTCAAATCCACCAGCAGCTCTGAAGGAGAAACGTGGGCTGACTCTTCTCAAACACCTGCATGATGGAAATTAGATACTTCTAATTGTAATAATGACTGTTATTCCTCACTCTTTATACTTAAGATTAATTCACTTTTCAGTGTTTTCAAATAACCAATTAAAACTATCGTATATGAAACAAACTGTCACAGCCTGTAAGTTTTATTATTTTTTCCAGGTTTAATGAATTGTTTTCCTTTCTTCTTGACAAGTGATTCTTATTTCACAAATGAAGTTGTTTGGCTAAGCAATGATTCATCAATATATTTGCTTCAGGACTTCAGACTGGTTCAATCCAGTTTGACCACCTGCTGAGAATTTGCTCTTATTAAAATGTGAACTTTTGAGTCATTTTTATTTGGGATGGGAATGAAAATTTTCATTAAGGGGTGGAACTTGGAATGAAGTTATTTGAAATGTTGATTTGCTTGATACCCTCTTGATAACCTTGCCTGACATGTCCAGCCCCATCCCCCTCCACAAAAAAGAAATGAAAAGACCAAAGCTACAGCCCTGCTGAGTCCCTTCTGATCCATGGCAACCCTCCACTGCAATTCTAGGACTATGAATCTTGACAGAATGAGACTGCCTTCTCAACCTTTCAGTCAGTTAACATTATACACTATGCTACAGGGGCTTCTTACATTATCAAATGGGACAGGGCAGGGGACAGGCTGAAATGTTTGTTTTTACAATTTTCAGTTGCATTATTATTAGAATTATTTTGTGCCTTCAAAAGAAAAACACATAGTCTAAGCTTTGATAGAAGAACTGATTGATGCCTTTGAGCCGTGGTGCTGGAGAAGAGTATTGAATAAACTATGGACTGCTAGGAGAACAAACAGGTTCGTCCTAAAGAGGGTGAAACTGTTACTGAACGCAAGGGGCTCTTTCCATATTCAGTTACCAATAAGACAAACGGAATGCAATATCCATAAATGCACTTTATTACAGATCTGTGGAGGACGGTGGGTCCCGGCCTCACTGCCTCCCCGTCTGGGAGTGGTCATGGTCTTACATACTAGGGTATCCAGGTCATTTAACAATACACTTCAGTTAGTTAAAAAAGGTAATTTCTACATCTCAAAAGGACAGTTCCTATCTATGTATCAGTAATTCAGGAAGGCCCCAGTTCTCTTCCTGGTAAACAGGCAGATTAAGATACAGTTTACATATGACTGGAGAACCAGCTTCACCAGCATCTGGGATAGATGCATTTCCT